>NC_057753.1:15262798-15273573 GCF_004010195.1 Chiloscyllium plagiosum
ACAGGAATGGGAACTAAAGGCATTGCCAGATCAGCTGAAATGGTTAGATACACCATATTCTCAATCCACCTCACAGAACCAGCCCAGACACCATACACCCAGAGGATATATCCGTTCATCGTGGAACACGGTGCAGACCGGCCAATGTATTGCTCAGTATAACTCAGCAATCTGGCCAGTTTGGAACACTGCACAGACCATGTCAGAGCATTTATCTTTAAACCATCTGTCGAGTATGGGAAGCCGGGACAGAGACAAAAAAACCTGCTGGTGCTGGAATCCAAAGTAGACAGGCAGGAGGCTGGAAAAACACAACAAGCCAGGCAGCATCAGGAGATGGAGACATCGACGTTTCGGGAGTAACGCTGCTTCAGGAGTCCTGAACAAGGTTGACACTGGAAATCTCAAATTCCACACCTCCTGATGCTGTCTGGCTTGCTGTGTTCCTTCAGCCTCCTACCTGTTCTGTGTGGAAAGCAGTGGAGACCACACCCATGCATTAATCGAAAAACACGGATTAGATATCTGTCCAGCACCGAGAGCTGTGCAGTGATCACGAACTTGTAACCTGGAGCAGTTACCCTCCCGACATGTAGGACTGTGTGCACCACTCCAATGCATTGATGTATAGGCCAGGAGCATTTACCCTCCCAGCATGTAGGACTGTGTAGCCCACCCCAGTGCATTAATCTGTAAACTAGGAGCAGTTATCCTCACAGCATGTAGGATTGTGTAGTCCATCCCAGTGCATTGATCTGTAAACCGGGACCAGTTACCCTCCCACTATGTAGGACAGTGTACCCCACACCAGTGTATTAATCTGTAAACGAGGAGCAGTTACCATCCCAGCATGTAGGACTGTGTACACCACCCCATTGCATTGATCTGTAAACCAGGAGCAGTTACCCTCCAAGCATGTAGGACAGTGTACCCGACCCCAGTGCATTGATCTGTAAGCCAGGATCAGTTACCCTCCCAGCATATAGGACTGTGTACCCCACCGCAGGGCATCGATCTGTAAAGCAGGAGTTGTTACCCCCCCCCTCCCCCTCAGCATGTAGGGCTGTCTACCTCACCACAGTGCATTGATCTGTAAACCAGGAGCAGTTACCCTCCCAGCTTGGAGGACTGTGTAAAGCACCCCAGTCCATTGATCTGTAAACCAGAAGCGGCTACCCTCCCAGCATGTAGGTCTGTGTACACCACCCACTGCATTGATCTGTAAACCAGAGCAGTTACCCGCCCAGCATGGAGGACTGTGTAAAGCACCCCAGTGCATTGATGTGTAAACCAGAAACATTTACCCTTCCAGCATTTAGGTCTGTGTACACCCCGCCAATGCATTGATCTGTAACCCAGGAGCAGTTACCCTCCAAGCATGTAGGACTGTGTACAAACCCCCAGTGCATTGATCTGCAAACCAGAAGCAGTTAACCTCCGAGCATGTAGGACTGTGTCCACCACCCCAGTGCATTGATCTGTAAACGAGGCGCAGTTACCCTCCCAGCATGTAGGACTGTGTCCACCACCCCAGTGCATTGATCTGTAAACGAGGTGCAGTTACCCTCCAAGCATGTAGGACTGTGTCCACCACCCCAGTGCATTGATCTGTAAACGAGGCGCAGTTACCCTCCCAGCATGTAGGACTGTGTCCACCACCCCAGTGCATTGATCTGTAAACGAGGCGCAGTTACCCTCCCAGCATGTAGGACTGTGTCCACCACCCCAGTGCATTGATCTGTAAACGAGGCGCAGTTACCCTCCCAGCATGTAGGACTGTGTCCACCACCCCAGTGCATTGATCTGTAAACGAGGTGCAGTTACCCTCCAAGCATGTAGGACTGTGTCCACCACCCCAGTGCATTGATCTGTAAACGAGGCGCAGTTACCCTCCCAGCATGTAGTACTGTGTCCACCACCCCAGTGCATTGATCTGTAAACGAGGCGCAGTTACACTCCCAGCATGAAGGACTGTGGACACCACGCCAGTGCATTGATCTGGAAACCAGGCGCAGTTACCCTCCCAGCATGTAGTACTGTGTCCACCACCCCAGTGCATTGATCTGTAAACGAGGCGCAGTTAGCCTCTCAGCATGTAGGACTGTGTACACCACCCACTGTATTGTTCTGTAAACAGGGGCAGTTACCCTCCCAGCATGTAGGGCTGTGTGCATCCCCCCAGTGCATTGATCTGTAAACGAGGGGCAGTAACCATCCAAGCGTGTAGGACTGTGTACACCACCCACTGCATTGATCTGTAAACGAGGAGCAGCTACCCTCCCAGCGTGTAGGACTGTGCACACCACCCACTGCATTTATCTGTAAACCAGGGGCAGTTACCCTCCCAGCATGTAGGACTGAGTACACCACTCCAGTGCGTTGATCTGTAACCCAGGAGCAATTACCCTCCCAGCTTGTAGGACAGTGTACACCACCCCAGTGTATTTATCTGTAAACCCGGAGCAGTTACCCTCCCAGCATGTAGGACTGCGTACTCCACCCCAGTGGATTGATTTGTAAACCAGGATCAGTTACACTCCCAGCATGTAGGACTGCGTACACCACCCAGTGCATTGATCTGTAATGCACAAGCAGTTACCTTTCCAGCGTGTAGGACTGTGTACATCACCCCAGTGCATTGATCTGTAAACCAGGAGCAGTTACCCTCCCAGCGTGTACGACTGTGACACCACCCCAGTGCATTGATCTGTAAACCAGGAGCAGTCAACCTCCCAGCATATAGGACTGTGTACAACCCCCCAGTGCATTGATGTGTAAACCAGGAGCAGTTACCCTCCCAGCATGTAGGACTGTGTCCACCACCTCAGTGCATTGATCTGTAAACCAGGAGCAGTTAACCTCCCAGCATATAGGACTGTGTACACCACCCCAGTGCATTTCTCAATAACACTGTGTTAGATCACTACCCAGCGTGGAGAATCTTGCAGCCCATGCTGGAAGTGACAGGATGTGCAGCTCACATCCATTTCCAGCTCCATATCTCCACTGTACCATGACAAAGTACTGCTGTGGATGTGAACATCGCTGCCAGAGAGAGGTGGCGGGCGAATCAGTTTAAATATCACCACATGGGAGGGGTTTGTGAAATAGACAGAGAGGGGGAGACTGGGAGACAGTGTCATGGAAGATTGTGTTAGCACTCTTCAGATTACTAAAATGAAAACATTTTGACATAATCCTGCAAGTGAGCCAGTGTTTCCAGGAATGATGGGTGAACAGAATATGGGTGGGTGTTCAGATGATAGAGAGTATTGGATGTGTATTTGTTCTGCTTTGTATCTGGGAGTAGGGCCAGCAGAGTATTTGAGTCATTGAGCTGAATCTAACAATAATGTGTCTCATTGACATTTACCTTGAGTGTGACAGAGGGATCATCCGCACAAGGCTGAGCTAGTTTCCTGGTGCTATCGTATCGATTTCACCTCATGAACTACCCATCCCAGCCCATGGTGTCCCTCTCATTCAATACCAGCCCGGTTCTCCCACTCATCATGTCTGGAGGTACTCACCATTGCCTGGATCTCCCTGGATATTCTGTGATCCCTGGCACTGGTGCCATCTTTAATAGGCCAATGGGCACACGGTTGACCTTTCTCTGTTTGATGCTGCCCTGCACAGTTTACCCCGAGCATGGCAGATGAGGGGCAATTACACCACGGTTTGTCGACAGGGGCACGGTGGTCCTGGTGGAAAGGCTAGTACAGAGGGAAATCATTCTCTTCCCAGAGGGAGCCACACCAGCAGACCCACAGAGCATGGTCTGAGCTCCCCACCCAGCTCAGCGCAGTATCTGCGGTCTGAAGAAATGCCCAGCAATACAGGACAAACATCAATAACTTTCCCCCCTCTGTCAGGATAAGGGTCACTGTATACCACAATACTGTGGACTGACTCCCACTAAACCCCTCCCCTTGTCCCCCCACCTACACCAGCACTAACAGCAGGGACACACCCAGTCCCACCCTCATTCCCTTCCCTCCCCTTCTCCCATTCACGGAGAAACGGCCTGGAATAGGACAGAAAGGGCCAAGCCGGGTGTTGGAGTGCCCGATGTCCGTTCCCTTAACCCCCTTCCCCCCGCCATGTGGGGCGGACCCTGGCAGGAGTCGGAGAGGACTGGGATACCTCGTATGGAGGTTCTAAAACATCCATGTCCCACCGACCTAGTAAGAAGCAATGTTCAGTGAAAGGCAATTCTCACTTTTAACCCACTGGCAGTTCCGTTTTCCCCCGGCACAACTTAGAAGCCTTGGCCCTGATGCCATCTCCCTTTTGTGTCGAGCTGGTACAAATGGAATCCCCACGCTCTTGGTGGGCAGGAGCGTGAGCTCACAACACATCGTCATCACCACCTCCCAGGAAGGGAGCACTGTGACTACACCTCCTACACCTCCTACTGTAAACAGCTCAGATACTGAAACTAATCTTTGATAGTTACTGCTCTCTTCACTTGTCCTGACATCATCAACATTCTGTGCTCATATACACCCATGACCCTCTGCTCCTGCGCCCCCTTTATAACTGTACAGCTTGTTTTAAAATGTCTTTCATTGTCTTTCCTACCACAGTCCATCACCTCACACTGCTCTGCATTGATCCCCATTCATTTCTTTCCTACCAAAGTGCATCACCTCACACTGCTCTGCATTGATCCCCATCTGCCATACATCTGAACACTACACCAACGTGTCACTGTCCTGTTAGAGTTCCACACTGTCCTCCATAGACTTTACAATTCTTCCAGACATGGTGCCACCTACAAACATTGAGATAGTTATAGTTTCACAGTCGCCATGAAACAACTGAAATCCTGATAGTGGAATACTGATATTTTCCCCCGACGGAGTCGAATAATGACATGCTGTCAATGGAGTAACAAAATTCCTGATACACACCAGACGAAGTGAATGAAATATTGACAAACTATAGAGCAAGAGAAATCCGGATTGGTTCCAAGTATCTGTATTGATATCAGGGTATTAATGTAATGAAGTTGAAATGTGTACTGTACTTTTAAGAGAGATGGAAAGCTGTTCTGAACTGAGAGCTTACAAGCGCCTGTGCATATGAGAGGATGGCAGACTCAGAGTGTCAAGGACAACTGAAACTATGTCACATTTGGCGGTGAAATAGATCCCTGAGATGGTAGCTGTTTGGACAACAATTCGAATTTTACCAATCAGTTTAAATTATGCCCCAGAGTATTAAAACCAAATCAAGTTTGAATTTATTTTCGATAATCGAACCAATGAGATAATACAATGTCATGGATATTAAAAATGCAGGCATTTTGAATATTGCAGACAGAGCAACTGCTATCAACACAGATCCAAGAGATTAGGAAACACTCCTCATCAAAGGTACCTTCTCATATGAAACATATCCACAGCAAACAGAAAGAAGATGGCCAGGGAGATATACAGCCGCAAGAAGACATGCAAACAACAGCTGCTGTGAGATTTTGAAATTAAATGAGTACAATTTTATTAAGAGTCTTATTGAAAGAGTATACCGTTATAGAGTTGGAGTGGGGGAATAAGCAGTTAAGAGAAAGGGGGTCTCAGAGTTCAGAATGCTTGATGTAAAATGTTCACATTCAGTGTTATTGATGTTATTATTTAAACAGTGGAATTTAGGATTTCTCTGTCACTCATATTTTAACAGTTTATAAGGTGAATTGAGTATTTCTTTATGTTTAGTTTAAATTACCAGATGAGCTCAATGCCGTGTCCTAACATTTCTTGTGTTCGAATCTGTATATCTCTATTTGGGGAAGGTCTGGCAGTCTCTGTGGTGCGTAAAGTGATGCAATGTCACCCTCTGCTGGCCTCCATGCGCCATTGCACAGGCATCAGCAGAGGGTGAAAACCATTCAGAGAAAAAGAGGAAGAGGGCAGCTGCTCACAGCACCATCCAAACTGATGTCTTATCCATTACTGATCTAAATATCCTTCAAACATTGTAACTGTCCTTACTTTCACCACTTCCTCTAGAAGTTCATTCCACACACAAGCCAGATTCTGTCTAAAATAATTACCTCTCATGACTTTTGTGAATCTTTTTCCTCGCACCTTAAAATATCCCTCGGTTTTGAATCCCCAACTTTAGGGAAAATACATCAGCCCTTTAGCTTATTTGTACCCCTCATGATTTTATAAACCTCTGTAAAGTTACACCTTAATCTCATATTCTCCAGTGAAAAGAGTCCCAGCCTATCCCAGCCTCTCCTTATAGCTCACTGCCTCCATTCCTAATAACATCCAAGGTAATGTCTGCTCAATCCTCTCCAGTTTAATAATATCAAGGTCAGTACTATCAAAGTGAATAGTCAAGGTATATTCTAAGGGTAGGAGAAACCAAAACTAGACGGTACAGGTTTAAGCTGAGAGAGGAAAACTTTAAAAGCGACCTAAGGGAAGTTTTTACACCCAGAGGGTGGTGTGCTTATGGAATGAGCGGGCAGGATGACCAGACTGGACACAGTATTCACCAATATCCTGTACAACCTCAACATTGACGTCCAAATTTCGATACTCAAAGGTCTGACCAATGAAGACATGTGTGCTAAACCCCCTGCTAAACACTATCTATATGAGATGCAAATTTTAAATAATTATACCTGATGGCCTAGGTCTCTGTTCTACAACACTGCCTAAGGCCCTGCTTTTAATCGCATAGGTCCTGCTCTTGTTTAATTTACCAAATTCCATACCTCGAATTAATCCAAACTAAACTCCATCTGCCACCCCTCAGCCCAATGTGTGATATTATTGCGTTCTCACCCTCCCCCTTCAATTTAAATTAGCTCTCCAGGTGGCCTGCACACTACAGCCTTGATTTTCACAAAGACCCTGAGCTTGATTTGCCTTGTGTGGTTAGGTGGAGGAGGGACAGATTGCAGAGACTGTCAATTGGGAGGATATGCTGGACAGTAATCAGCGGCCTTGTATCATTTCATGGTTTCAGGAAGAGGGCAGTCACACGTGAGAGTTGGGTAATACTGATCGGTGTTTTGGGACCAGAAATTATGCTTTTTCTTCGTCTTGGTGTTCAGTGATAAAAATCTATTCGAGACCCTTCATTGGGCAGACTGTGACCACAGGAGTTCTTTCCTTAATATTGTAGATTGCAGATAATAGCAATTAAAGACGTTCATAGTTAATTTCGATGGCGCAGCATGTGCAGTCAATGTCCTACAGTTGAGACAAATACCTTGCATTTGTTTAACAATACAAAGTGTTTTGTGTTGCTCAGTAGTGGTAACCTGATTATAGCAAATCCACACCGAGCTAATGATGCAAAGTCTGGGTATGGTAATGTAGTGGGTAGTGTCCCTGCCTCTGAGCCAGAACTCTGGATTTGATTTCAATTCCTGATCTTGTGTGGTACTGTTCGTAGCTCTGGACTAGTAGGACTGCATTAAGTCCTGCCTGTTGCAGAGGAATGTCACGGCGTGTCAGAACAGGCTGATGTACAAACACACAGGAGAATAATGTTACAGACTTCTGGGTATTGCTGAGTGATGCTAGTTTCCCTACCTCCGGCCACAATGGTCTAGGTGTCAAGCCCACAGAAGTGTCTCATGATACATCTGAACCAACTGATTAAAACGGATTTATAATTGTGACTTGATAGATAAGGAAGAGGTGTCAGTATTAAATTTCAGAATTTAGGCCCGGAATGAATGATAGTACATCTAATCGTGTTGATTGGAGTCACATTTCGCAGCAGTACGGGTTTATAAAATCAGAATGGTCATGGATAGGTTGAGTAGTCAGTGTTTTCCCCAGGTTAGGGGAGTTCAAAACCAGAGGGCCATTGGTTGAACGTGAGAAGGGAAAGATTTTCAAGAGGCCTAAAGGGCACCATTTCACACAGAGGGTGGTGTGTGCATGGAATGAGCTGCCAGAGGAAGTGGTGGAGTCAGGTACAACTACAGCATGCAAAAGGCATGCTGGGGACTGACAGGCCTGCCGAGCTATTCCAGCAATTTCTGTATTTGTTAAAAAATGCATTCATTTTAACACAGATATTCTGAGTACATTAAACTTTTTATTGGGCCGTGTAAACATGTTTCAAATCGACCAAGACCATTTTCTGCTAAGGGTATAGCTCTGTGTATGACAACGGCAAAGATGCACCTAAATGGAACAGGGAATGTGATGGAGACATAGTTTGGACAATGTACAAGGAGAACTCACATGGTCCAGTTTGGGAGAGGATGACATTACTGTGTGATTCAACTCAGAGATGGAGATAATGTAATCTGCCCGAGAAGGAATGGCCTATTGCACTCTCTCTCCTTCATTCTTCCTTCACGGCAATGTGTGCGAGCTAAAAAAAAAACAACCTATAGTCATTGTTACCATTCTTATTTTTCTAGAATCCCTGCAGTGTTCAAACAGGCCCTTCAGTCCAACAAGTCCATACCAACCTTCCCAACTCACCCCCCTATATTTACCCCTGAATAATGCACCTACCTAGAAATCCCTATACACTAGACAATTTAGCATGACCTATCCACCGAACCTACACAGTTTGAGCTGTGATAGAAAACTGGACCACCCATTAGAAGCTCACACAGACATGGGGAGAATGTACAAACTCTACACAGATAGTCACCTAAGGCTGGAATCGAATCCAAGTCCCCGGTACTATAAGGCAGCAATGCTAATCACCGTGCTACCCTTTGGGTAATTCCTGACCTGAATTCACTGGAATCTCATCACTGCCTAAAGCAAAGGGAATTAAGCCAAATCCACTGTCCTAGGATGAAATCCCATTGCTGGCAGCTTGTGTGAGTAGAATATCTTCAGAATCAGAATAACATTTTGGACAATCTTAATTTTTACTTTTATCATGAATTACACTATATTTGGACAAGGTTCTTTCGAATTAAAATTGCAGAGATTTTGTTAACCGGTTTGTGTGTGTGTGTCTCAGTGTTTTAAACAGGGAAATATCGACTATATATTTGCAATACCCAAACACATTTCCATTCATCTTTCCATCATAGCTTGAGTAACATTGCTCTGGATCATAAACGTGTTAAAGAAAAGGGACTGACTTGTTGCTAAAACTGACCCTGACCCAGTCTGAGACTGATATCATTGGCCATATCACCAACCTGGTTGCATTTAACATTTGTTCTGAGCAGTGGAGGAGTGGGACGAGAAAGGAAACAGTGACCCCAAAAGCCGGGGAACCATAGACCGGTGAGCCTGATGTCAGTGGTGGGTAAGTTGATGGAGGGGATTCTGAAGGATAGCATTTATATACATTTGGGGAGACAAGGGCTGATCAGGATAGTCAACGTGGCTTTCTGCATGGGAAATCATGTCTCATTAATTTGTTTTAGTTTTATGAAGAGTTGACAAAGATTGATGTAGGCAGTTTGGTAGATATGTCTATATGGACCTCAGCAAGGTGTTCATAACATTCCGACTGTTAGACAGATTGGTAAGGTTCGGTCACTTGGGACACAGGGGAAGCGAGTCACAATTGTCTTGACGGAAGAAGGGTATTTTTCAGATTGGTGGCTTGTGAACAGCAGTGTGCTGCATTTTCAGTACTGAGCTCACTGCATTTCATCATTTATATCAAGGATTTGGATGTGAAAATTGGGGCCATAGTTAGTAAGTTTAGAGATTACATCAGAAAGGTGGTGTAGTCGATTATCTCAGAGTACGAGACCACAATTATATGGTACAAATGGGCAAGGAGTGAGAGACGAAATGTAATTTAGATAAATACGAGGTCTTGCATTTTGGGAAGGTAAATCAGGGCAGAAATTATATGCTTAGTGGTAAGGTCCTGAGGTGTGTTCTGCAACAAAGGGACCTAGGGCTGCAGGTACATTGTTCCTTGAAAGTGGACTTGCAGGTAGACAGAGTGGTGCAGAACACATCTTGCACATTTGCCCTAATCAGTCAGAGCATTGAGTATAGGAGTTGTGGTGGCATGTTGCATCGGTGGTACGAAACTGGATCACCCATTAGAAGCTCACACAGGCAAGGGGAGAATGTGCAAACTCCACACAGACCCAAGGCTGAAATCGAACCCAAGTCCCTGGTGCTGTGAGGCAGCAGTGCTAACCACCATGCTACCCTTTTGATGATCCCTGACCAGAATCCACTGAAATCTCCTCACTGCCTAAAGCAAAGTGAACTCGGCCAAGTCCAACTCTCCCAGGATGTTGGTGAGGCCACTTTAAGAATACTGCGTTCAACTTGGTTTCTGCAGAAAAGATTTGCAAGGATGTTCCAGGACTGGAGGTTGAGCTTCTGGGAGAGGTTGATTAGGTTGAGGTGCTTTCTCCTGGAGTATCAGAGGCTGAGGGGTGACATTATAGAGGTGTATAAAACCATCAGGGGCATGGATATTCTGAACAGCCACGTTCTAATCTCAGGATATGGGGAGTCCAGAACAAGAGGGCATAGGTTGAAGAGGAGAGAGCGAATGATTTAGAAGGGATCTGAAGATAAATGTTTCACACAGAGAGTGTTGTATGTACAGAAACTGCTGTCAGAGGAAGTGGTCTAGGCGGGTACATTCACAGGCGGACTATTGGACAAATGCTGGGAAATGGGACTAAATCAGATTTGATATCTGATCGGAGTGAACAGACTGGACTAACGGGTCTGTTTCCGTTCTGCATGACTCTCTGATTCTATAAGAGGGATGACGAAAAATTCTTAAAATGACCGTTCAAGTGGGAATTCTCTTCGCTGGAAGTTTATATTGTGCCTCTATGT
>NC_057753.1:15274073-15294384 GCF_004010195.1 Chiloscyllium plagiosum
CCCTATATCGGTATAAATTCCTCCAATCCCCAAACCCCTTTGTCGCACTGACATTCTTGACCAGATGTAACTCTGTTTAACTCTGACATCCTCGAGCCCCTGCGAGCCTCCCTACTCTGTGACCTGTACCATCTGTTTTGGGACCATTGCTGTTTGTCATTTTTATAAATGACCTGGAAGAGGGGTTAGAAGGTTGGGTGAGCAAGTTTGCGGATGATACGAAAGTCGGAGGAGTTGTTGACAGTGAGGAAGGATGTGGCAGGTTACAGCAGGATATAGACAAGCTGCAGAGCTGGGCAGAAAGGTGGCAAATGGAATTCAATGTAGCTAAGTGTGAGGTGATTCACTTTGGGAAGAATAACAAAAAGATGGGGTACTGGGCTAATGGTCGGATACTTGGTAGTGTGGATGAGCAGAGGGATCTTGGTGTCCATGTACACAGATCTCTGAAAGTTGCCACCCAGGTAAATAGTGCGGTGAGGAAGGCATATGGCGTACTGGCTTTTATTGGTAGAGGAATTGAGTTCCGGACTCCTGAGGTCATGATGCAGTTGTATAAGACTCTGGTACGACCGCATCTGGAATATTGTGTGCAGTTTTGGTCGCCATACTATAGGAAGGAGGTGGAGGCACTGGAACGGGTGCAGAGGAGGTTTACCAGGATGTTGCCTGGTATGAAAGGAAAATCGTATGAGGAAAGACTGAGGCACTTGGGGCTGTTTTCACTAGAGAAAAGAAGGTTTAGGGGTGACTTGATTGAGGGGTACAAGATGATTAGGGGGTTAGATAGGGCCGACAGTATGAACCTTTTCCCGCGTATGTAGTCGGGTATTACAAGGAGGCATAGCTTTAAATTAAGGGGGGGTAGATATAGGACAGATGTTAGGGGTAGGTTCATTACTCAGCGAGTCGTGAGTTCATGGAATGCCCTGCCAGTAACAGTGGTGGACTCTCCCTCTTTATGGGCATTTAAGAGGGCATTGGATAGGTATATGGAGGATAGTGGGTTAGTATAGGTTAGGTGGGCTTGGATCGGCGCAACATCGAGGGCCAAAGGGCCTGTACTGCGCTGTATTCTTCTATGTTCTATGTTCTATCTCTGATGACTCACTGCATTCGCCATAAGGCAGAGGGAAAGACAGTGAACAGATGTAATGGAACCGTCATTCCGGAGATGTGGCTGCAGAATGATAATCGCTGGAAGGGAATATTGAAGGTTTGTTGGGATCGAGGCAGGATCGGCAAAAAGGCAACAAGGTGTGAAGAAAGCATGAGGTTAATGCAAGTGAAGTCCAAAATTTGGAGGCTATTTGGACGGAGCTGGGAATAAACAAGCAGCAGCAATCATTGGCCAGAATTCTGTTATCGGGACCAACCAGTGGTGGGAATGCAAATATGGTTACAGTCAGAGCACTGAATATACTTGCAGCAAGGATAGTACAGTAACTGTGTGTGACAGTAGTCTCCATCCCCACTGGATAACTAAGAAGTGTCTTTGCTGTAATGGATAGAATCCTGGATTATATACTAGATGGTTTTCGACAAAATCATTTAACAGGCAGAGAATAGAGGAATATAGACTATATGCAGGCAGATGGCATGTGTTGAGAATATCATCATGGTCGGCACAACCATGGTGGGCGGAAGGGCCTATTGCTGTGCTGTACTTTCTAATTTCCTACATTTCTGCATCTACTCGATCAAAGCTCTTCCGAATCTTGAATCTTACATTCAATTTTTCTCTCATGTTTTCGAAACTTCAATGGGTTCAACCTCAATCTAATCCACCACTTATTGGAAAATTCATCCATTCCCAGGATCAACCAAGCGATTCTTCTCTGACCTGCCACCAATAGGAGAATATCTTTCCTTCGGGCACTCGCACTGTTCGTAGTATTCTGGGTGTGGTCTGACTCGTATCTTGTATAGTTTTTGCAAGACCTTCTTATTTTTAGACTCCATTCCCTTTGTAATATGTCGCAGCATTTTATTTGTCTTCTCTATTACCCGATGACACTGTAAATTACCTTTTTCAGATTGAGAAACAAGAAGTCCCACAACCCTTTCTGCTGCCTATCTGAAACCAAATAGTATTAGCCTGACAGTAAGTCAGGAGCATGCTGAAATGAGTGAGAAAGGACATTTCAATAAAAAAATAACTGCAACCTTAGAAACACATTTTATAAAGGAGAATGTGTTTCTGAGTCTGTTATATTTTAAATGTTGGCGTGAATATGAATGGCAGAATAGATAAGGGTGTGGTGGGTGGTGGTATGGGGGAAATGTGGTGTTTTAATTTTCAGAAGCCTTAATGCAAGTTTCTGTAAGGGCTAAAGAATACCTTGGTAGAGAATAGGGCCCCTTCAAATCAATAAGGTCGCCTATGTGTGGAACCAGTGGAAGATCGGGGGTGAGATCTTAAACAAAAAAAAATCTTATCTGAATTTACGATGCAGAAAGACATGGAAGATCGGGAGCTTGGGGAAATAAATATTGATGTCTTGGGAAGAATCCTGAACAGAGAAGAGAAAGTTCTGGAATCTTAAAACAAATAAAGGTAGAACAATCCTCAGTAGCTTCTGAGGCTTATCCTAGAATATTGTGGGAAGCTAGGGAAGAGATTGCAGTGTCGCGAACAGAGATATTTACATTATCAACAGACACATTGAGGTACCGGAAGACTGGAGGGTGGTTAATGCTGTTGAATCGGGGGATCCAAGATGGCGGCGACCCAGCAAGTCTGAGTCTACAGTGCTCCTCCCAGACTTGGGTAAAGTGGATCACCCACCCCCACTACACTCACCAAATCATTTATAATAGTTGTTTAATTTAATTAGTTGTTTTATATTAAAGTTAAACCAGCTAATCCTTACTTAAAATGACTACAGGGAAGGCAACCCGCAGCTCTCAACAAGCAGGAACCCCTCCCCCACCCTCTCCAGCTGCAGCTGATGCGTCCACAGCCGCCCCGGGAGACTTACCTACGGTGACACGCCTTGTGGAGATGATCTCCAAACTGGACACGAAGATCGACACTTTCATTGAGAAGTCCCGAAATCGATGGGACTCACTCTCGGCCGCGCTGCAGAAGCACGACCGAGATATCCAGGAAATCAAGCGCAGAGTCGGAAGGGCGGAGTTAAAGGCCGCGACCTCCGATACTGCAGCACAATCGGCCGTGGATCAGATCCAGACTCTCGAACAGCGAGTCCGGACCTTAGAGAATTACATTGACGACCTCGATAATCGAGCTCGTCGAAAAAATCTCCGTTTGCTGGCCCATCCCGAACGGGAAGAGGAAGGCCAGCTTACAGCATTCCTGGAGCAGTGGCTGCCACAACTTTTAAATCTGGAAGCTGGATCAGGCCAGGTAAGGGTAGAATGGGCCTACCGGGTCGCAATATGCGGGCCCGGGAAAAAGCAGCGCCAACGCCCGGTCCTGTTCCGGCTGCAGAGCTATCGGGAGAGGCAGATATTCCTAGAAGCCTCGAGAAATCTCGAAAAGACCCCCAAGCTATGATCTATAAAGGATCCAAGATCATGTTATTCCAGTACTTTTCCCCAGCTCTGGTTCGAAAGAGGAAGGCATTCGACGAGGCGAAGAAGCGTTTAAGGGACTTAAATATTCGGTACTCCTTACGCTACCCAGCTACGTTACCCTTTAACCATGAAGGATCCGTATATAACTTTGGATCGCCAGAAAAGGCTAAGGAATTCTTGGACTCTCTTAGATAAACTGTAAGACATAATGGATGTTGTTTTGCCTTTCCCCCCGCTTTGGTTTATATCCCCCCTTTTTTTCTCTTACGTTACTGTTTAATATTATCATGGGGGGGTGGGAAGAGGGATTTGATTTTCTGCCCCCCCTTGGGGTTGTTTTCTGTTTTAATTTTATGTATATATGAGGGATGTATGTATATGTGTGTGTATATATATATAAAAGCTGGGAGGTTTGGTTGAGATACGTTTTATTTTTTTTATTTAGAAATAGTTTTTTATTGTATTGTTGTGGGTGTATTAGAGAGGCTTTATTTTTGTAAATATTACATGCTCTACGCTCGGGATGTTCGGAATAGGGTTCCCCCTCCCCAGGGGTCTCGGATTGGCCCAGATGATTATGGTTGATCAGTCGGTTGAGTGGTGCACCTGGAATGTCAAGGGGAGTAATTCACCAATCAAAAGGAAGAAAATATTATCAAATCTTAAGAAGGAAAGAATTGATATAGCTCTCCTACAGGAGACACACCATGTCGGATAAAGAACACTTGAAATTACGACAGGGTGGATTTGATCAGCCCTTTCTTCTTCTTTTTAGCTCAAAAAGCCGGGGAGTTGTTATTCTTGTTCGGAAGAATTTCCCTTTCAAAACCCTAAAGCAGATAAAATACGAATCTGGACGATATATTTTGATTAAGGCCCTCATAAGTGGAGAGGAATATGGGATTTTAAATTTGTACTGCCCCCGGCACACCCCTTTAAATTTTTAACGGAAGCCTTTTCAAAATTGATGGCTTTTGGTGCCCGTCATACAATTATATGGGGAGACTTTAATTGTATTATGGATCCGGAAATAGATAGGATTCCCAAGAGTACTGCAGGAGTATCTCCCAGATCTAGACAATTGGTGGATCTGAACAAAGAATTAGGATTAGTAGATGTATGGAGATGTCTTCATCCACAGGGCAGAGAATTTTCTTTCTACTCCAATCCACATAAATATCATACCAGAATTGATATTTTTTCGCCCCCTCGATTTTTTTAAAATTCCTTATCATCCTGTAGAATAGGTAGTATAGCAATTTCCGACCACACTGCTGTGTATATGGAAACTAAGGCGAGGAACAATGGGACATCCCCTCGGCATTGGCGTATGGACCCCTTCTTAATGAAAGATAGTAAATTTGTAAAGTACTTCCCTCAAGAATTCAAAACTTTTTAAAGAAATTAATTCAGGTACAGCTAGCAACCCATCAAGGATGTGGGACACCATCAAAGCTTACACGCGAGGTTTGATCATCTCTTATTCAGTGACCCAGAAGAAATTTAAAGGAGAACAACAGCGTCTGCTTGAAGCTCGCTTAAAAACAGCTGAAACAGCATACACTGATAGACCTTCCATTACTAAATTGCAAAGGATTACGTCTCTTAGGTCAGCTCTAAACACTACGCTTACTCAAACGGCTAAGAGGGAAAAATTATTTGCAAAACAAAGGTTATATGAATATGGCGACAAACCGGGTAGATACTTAGCATTTCTTGCAAAGAAAAAAAAAAGGCCCCTCAGACTATTGCATCTATCAAGGAAAGCACGGGTATTTTGACTCATGATCATACAAAGATTAATGCGATCTTCAGAGAATTTTATTCTGAGTTATATAAATCCCAGGATTGTGAAGATAGGACGAGGAGGATGCAGTCATTTTTTTCAAAATTTGACCTTTCCAGGCCTAACTCCGGAACAGATATCGGTCCTAAATTCTCCTTTAACAGTCCAAGAAATACTTGATGCAATTAGGCAACTTCAGAGTGGTAAGGCACCGGGCCCAGATGGCTTTCAAGCTGAATTCCATAAAGAATTTACAGAAATATTGGCTGGTCCATTTATGGATATGTATAACTATGCATATAGTCAGAGCTGTCTCCCGCCTTCACTGAAAGAGGCAAATATTTCTCTTATCCTTAATAAAGGAAAGGATCCAGAAGATTGTACATCATATAGACCAATATCATTGCTAAATGTCGATCTCAAAATCCTTTCTTAAACGTTAGCACTGAGACTAGAAAGGGTACTGCCACATATTATAAAGGAGGATCAGACGGGGGTTATTAAGGGCCGTAGATTAGATTAGATTACATTAAAGTGTGGAAACAGGCCCTTCGGCCCAACAAGTCCACACCGACCCGCCGAAGCGAAATCCACCCCATACCCCTACATTTACCCCTTACCTAACACTACGGGCAATTTAGCATGGCCAATTCACCTGACCCTGCACATCTTTTGGACTGTGGGAGGAAACCGGAGCACCCGGAGGAAACCCACGCAGACACGGGGAGAACGTGCAAACTCCACACAGTCAGTCGCCTGAGGCGGGAATTGAACCCGGGTCTCAGGCGCTGTGAGGCAACAGTGCTAACCACTGTGCCACCGTGCCGCCCATAGATCATCCAATAATATTAGCAGGGTTTTGAATATGATTCAAGCCTGTCATCAGGTAAAGATACCAGGAGTAGTAGTTTCATTAGACACAGAAAAGGCATTTGATAGGGTTGAATGGTCACATGTGTTTTACACATTGGAAAGGTTTGGCGTTAGACAGGTGTTTACCAAATGGATCTCAACATTGTACAGTGATCCCAAAGCAGTTGTGGTTACCGATGGATTAGGTTCGGATAGCGTCAGTGTGGGTAGGGGCTGCCGTCAGGGATGTCCCCTCTCGCCATTGTTATTTACAATAATAATTGAACCATTAGCAGAAGCTATACAAGCTGATCCAAATATAACGGCCCCGAGGTACAGGTAAACATAAAATTACCCTTTATGCAGATGATGTTCTTCTATTCCTCAGTAATCCTCTGACGTCCGTACCTCGCCTAATCCAAGTTCTTAATACATTTAGCACATTCTCAGGCTATAAAATGAATTTTTCAAAATCTGAGGCTATTCCAATGGCCCCACTTAGTGGACGGATCCCTTTTTTCCCTTTCGTTGGTCCCTGGAGGGCTTCTTCCACTTCGGCATTTTTATTACTCCAGTATTTGGTCAGTTGTATAAGGGTAATTTTGTGCATTTACTGGAAAGGATAAGGCAGGACCTCCAGCGATGGGGGGACCTTCCTGTTTCCTGGTTGGGTAGAATAGCACTAATCAAAATGAATGTCCTGCCCCATCTCCTATGGTGATGCTGCCGAGGATGGCTCTATGTAAATTATATGGCTGGCTGGGTTCCTTTATCTGGATTCATAGGTGGCCCCTCATTAAGCTGAAGAAGCTACAGCTTCCACAGACAAGGGGAGGATTTAACTTCCCCAGATTTTAGGAAATATCAGTTAAGTTTCCATTATGTTACATAGCAGATTGGGTCTTGTCTGATCCACAATCAATCTGCTTGGACATCGAGGCTTCTCAAGTAAAATGCCCACTTATTAACCTTTTATTTTCAGACAAGAGGAAAATCATTACAGATCACTGTAAAAACCCTATAATACTAAACACAATTTAGGCTTGGAATATAATGCGGCAAAATGAGGGCAACTCACATAAAACTTCTCCCATGCACCGAAGAAGACTACGTTATTAAATAGTTTTTATAAATCAGATAGAGAATGTAGTGTCCTACAACCAGTGGGGGCATCTTCCGTCAGTTTTATTTATCATTTACTACATGATGAAGTATCGGGAGATATGGATAATCTGCTTAAAACATGGGATCAGGATTTGGGACTCGAAATCTCTTTGGGAAAACGTTGGAAGAATTACTGTCCGTAACAGAACCCAGGCTATCCAGCTGAACATACTTCATCGGGCCCATATCGCACCGGTTCGACTGGCAAAATTTAAGGCAGGAGCATCTCCAATGTGTCCGACATGCAAAATAGAGGTGGGTACTCTTGTACATTGTCTATGGACCTGTCATAAGATCCGTAGATATTGGACTAAAGTAGCAAGTACCCTGACAGAAATTTTAGGAACGGAAATTAAAGTGGACCCGATATCTCTCCTTCTGGGCTTTTCGAACTTTCCCTCCCTGGACACGTACGGGAAGAGACTATTTTATATTCTTTCTTTCTGTGCAAGGAAAAATATTTTGGTGAACTGGGTGGCTGAGAGCCCCCCTGGACTTTCACATTGGCACAGATTAATTATGGAATGTATTCCCCTTGACTTCCCCACAAATATGGTGCACCGAAAGACCGAATTATTTCATACAATTTGGCAGCCCTTCTTGAATTACATAAATATTTCGGCTATCCTAACAAGGGCTTTTATTTAATTGAGATTACAAACCTGGCTGGTCCGGGGCACCTCGGGAGAGGAATCCCGCACGAATACGGGTTTTATTACATCTGATGTTAACACATTCCGAGCATGTAAGAGACTTAAATATACACTCTGGTTAGTTGTAGGTTAGATTAGTGGACAGTTGAGTTTTTGTATTTTTTTCTTTTTCGGTATTTTTTTTCTCTCTTGTTAAATTTTGGCTATTGTATATTTGAGTTATTTGTATATCAATGTTTATATTTGAGAGTTTTGTTTATTTTTGTAACCTTGTAAAAATGTTAAATTTCTAATAAAAATATCATTAAAAAATGCTGTTCAATCACTTAAGGGCCGCAGGGAAAAGCCAGGAAATTGCAGCCCCGTGAGCTCAGTGATGGGGAAGTTGTTGGAGGAGATTCTGGCAGAAAGGAGCTACATATATTTGGAAAGACAAGGGCTGATTAGAGATGGTCAGCATGGCTTTGTGAGTGGGAAACCGTGTTTCACAAACCGGATTGACTCTTCGAGGAGTTGGCCAAGAGATAGATGAAGGCAGAACAGTCAATGCTGTCCACATGGACTTCAGCAAAGCATTTGACAAGGTTCCAAGGGATGTACAACATCTAGCCCAGAGGAAGAACGATGCTTACATAAGATTGAGGACGCAAGGATCGTTAGAATCTATATAAGGTTATATGGGGTCGGCACGATGGCTCAGTGGTTAGCATGGCTGCCTTATAGCACCAGTGACCCGATTTCTATTCCAGTCCCGGGCGATTGTCTGTGTGGAGTTTTCACGTTCTCCCCCTGTCTGCGTAGGGTTCCGCCAGTTGCCCCAGTTTCCACCCAACGCCCAAAGATGTCTAGATTAGGTAATTCAACCATGCTAAATTACCCGTAGTGTTCAGGGAAGTGCAGGATTAACATATTAGTTAGGGTAAATGGAGAGTAATAGGGTGGGGGAATGATTTTCGGCGGGATGTTCTTCAGATGGTCCGTATGGAGTTGCTGGGCCAAATGGCCTGTTTCCACACTCTGGGGACTCTCTGAAGGTCGCCAGGAAGGAACTGAAGAATAGATTTAGGACAGCTAGAATGGGACATGAAAAAGCTTTGTTGGGAAAGATTAAGGAAAACTGTAAGGCATTCTCTACTTATGTGAGGAACAAGAGGATGGTCAGAGTGAGGGTAGGGCAGGTCAGGGATAGTGGAGGAAACATGCGCCTGGAATCACAGGAGGGAGGGAAGATCCTTAAAGCATACTGTGATTCAGTATTCACTACTGAGAGGGACCTTGTCATTTGTGAGGACAGCGTGAAAACGATTGATGTATGTGGACAGGTGGATGTTAAGAAGGAGGATGTGCTGAGAATTGTGTAAAACATAAAACATAAAGATAGATAAGTCTATTGGACCAGATGGGATATGCCCAAAGTTACTGCACGAAGCGAGGGAATGAATTGCTGCGCCTTTGGCGATGACCTTTGCACCCACACTGTCCACCGGAATTGTACCAGATGATTGGAGGGTAGAAAATTTTACTCCCTTGTTCAAGAAAGGGAATAGGGATAATCCTGGGAATTACAGACCTCACTTTCTTATGTCTGTGGTATGCAGAGGACTCTGAGAGAGCAGATTTAGGACTCCGTAGAAAACCATAATTTGATTAGAGATAGTGAGCATAGCTTTGTAAGGGACAGGTCTCTCCCTCACAAATCTTATTAAATTTTTAAGAATGTGACAAAACACCTTTATGGCTCATTCAGAAAGTACAGAGGCATGGGATAAGGGAAACCTGTCTGTCTGGAGACAGAATTCCTGGCTTATAGAAGAGAGAGGGTAGTGATAGATGGGAAGCATTCAGTTTGGAGCTCGGTGAGCAGCGGTGTTCTGCAGGGATCAGTTGCAGGTCCTCTGTTCTTTGTGTTTTTTATAAACAACTTGGATGTGGTTGTGGAAGAATGGGTTAATAATTTTGCCAATGACATGGAGGTTGCTGGAGTGGTAGGTAGTGGAGAGGTCTGTTGTAGGTTGCAGTAGGATATTGTCAGGATGCGGAGCTGGGCTGAGAAGCGGCAGATGGAGTTCAATCTGGAAAAGTGTGAAATGATTCATTTTGGAAGGCCGAACTTGAATGTAGAATACAGTGTTAAAGGCAGAATACTTGGTAGTCTGGTGGAACAGAAGCTTCTTGGGTTCCACGTCCATCGATCTCTCAAAGTTGCCACCCAAGCTGATAGGATTGTAAAGAATGAATATGTTGTGTTGGCTTTGAATTGCTGGGGAATTGAGTTTTATAGCAGTGAAGTTATTCTGCAGCTCTATAGAGCCCGAGTTAGACCCCACTTGTGATGTTAGGTTCAGTTCTGATCCCCTCATTACAGGAAGGCAGTGGGAGCTTAGGGAGGGTAAATTGGAGATTTACCAGCATGCTGCCTATGCTGGAGCGCATGTCTTATGAAGAAAGGTTGAGGGAGGTTCGGCTTTTCACATTGGAGTGAAGAAGGGGGAGGTGCGAGTTGGTAGAGGTGAACAAGATGATGTGAGGCACAGAGTGAGTGAATAGTGAGAGAGTTCTTTATATCATGGCATACATGTTGGATGGTTAAGGAGAGATTTCAGATGCAGGTTGTGTACACAAAGTGTGTGTGTGGGGTGGGTGTGTGTGTGTGAAATGCACGGCCAACGGTGTTAGGAGAGTCAGATACAGTAGGGACATTTAATACACTCATGGATAGAGAACATGGTGGCAGTAAAACGAAAAGTATGTAGGTTAGTTTGATCTCACAGTTGGATAAAAGTTTGGCATGGCATCATGGCCGAAGGGCTTTGTGCTGCACTGTTCTGTGTTCTCGTATGGTAAACTGGGTAATATGCTCAGATCAATGTAAAAGGACATGGCATTCAGGAGAAGTTAGTGAACTGGAAACAAAATTGCATTGATGGTCGGAGACAGAGGGTGGTGGGAGACATTTTGTTTTTCTGACTGGAGTCATGTGACCAGCGGTGTAGTGGGCCACTGTTGTTTGTCATTTGGATAAATGGTTTGGATGGGAATATTGGTTTTGTGATAAGTAAGTTTTTTGGGTGACATTGAAATATGTGGTAAAGTGGACAGTGAAGAAGGTTACCTATGATACAACAGGATGAACAGTACTGCTGGGATAGTGGGCTGAAGAATAGCAGATGGAGTTTAATTAGATAAATGTGAAGTGTTTCATGTTGATGAGACAAACCAGGGTGGGACTTGTACAGTAAATGTTTGGTCCATGGGTTGTGTTGACAATCAGTGACCCAGGGATGCAGGTACACAGTTCACGTTGTCTGAACAAGACATTGGTGAGGCCACCATAAAAGCATTGTCGATCAGTCGGACGAACTCATTAGGTTCACTTACCTCTTTTAGTGAAGGACATCTGACATTCTAACCTGGTCTGGCCTCCATGTGAATCCAGACCCACAGTAATAAAGCCGACTCCGATCTGCCCTCTGGGCAATTTGCAGTGGGGGCAAAGTATATTGGTCCAATCAGTGCCCCCCACATCCCATGAATGAATAAATAAAAATGCAGATGTCCCTCCCTACCTGTGCAAACACCTCCATCTGCAGAAATCCATACTGGCTTTGTAACACCGTTCAGGCATTGACCACTCTCTGTAACACTCTCACCACCTCCAGCACCTTCACCTCTCACTGTTCCTCTCGTGTCATTAAGCCCTGACAATGATTCGCCTTTCCACTGCCTTCTTCCTGCTAGCAGACCCTTCGCAATCCCTCTAATACTTACTCGTTAAACCCTCTCTCATTTCAGGATTTTAAGTACTTTGTAGTGATCTTCTAAGCCTCATAATCTAATATGATCCATTTTGTCCTTAGTGAGGGATGGGAGAGAATTTCTTGCTGAGGTTTTGTCTGTTTCAATGGAATGTCCTTTTGTTGAATATTTTACACTGTTCCTTCAAATGTTTTCCACTGTTCATTTACAGACATATGTTTTCAGTATGTTTCGCCTGTTTACCTTGGTCAGTTCTCCGCTGAAACTCATGTAATTGACTGTTTTTGTTTCTAGTTGTAGCTTGTCCTTTCTGTAATTCAGTTTAAAACTTTATATTTCTTTAAACTGCACTTTATCACAATTTCCCGGAGGATCTCCCCAGGTGACATTACTCATTCAGTAAGTTTCATCACGCAACAGTCGGTCTGAGATAGTTATGTCCCTAGGCAGTTGCACAATTTGTTATTCAAAGAAACACTGAAAAAATTCTACAATCTCCTCTTCGAATATCACTCTTGTCAGTGTGATTGTCAAGATTATATGAATATTGAAGTTTCTCTAAATTATCACAATACCTTTAATAAAAGTTCCAATGAGTTCCTGATTAATGCAGTGATGAGCAGTGAAATGCTGTTAGGTGGCTAATTCTCTTCTGCTGCTTGTGTCATTGGCAAGTAATAGCCAGTATTTACATTCAGACTGATTCTACTTCATGATCTGAGACCAAATGCTTTCTCTGTAATGCCTTTGTTATCCATTATTTTTAGTGTTGCCCATTTTGCCTGAGTTTCTGCAAGCTTGTGAAATATTGCGCATTTATTTTCCACCTTTTTTCGCACTGTAACCACGTCTCTCTGGTGTTTCAATCTCTTTCAACTCTGTGTCACAATTCCATCCACCTTATTGAAGAGACTTTGTCCATTAAAAAAATAACTTACTCTTTCCCACAATTTCCTGTCACAAATAGATTCGCTGATGTACAGTTTTAGTTAAACTCTGTTCCATCCTGTTAATTTCTGCTTGTCTCAGGCCACATTCCCATGCTGTTCTGATGCGTCACCTTTCCACTTTGGATTTGGAAAGCTCCTTTCACCTGAATCCTGTCCCTGCATCTTCTCTGTCAGTTTAAAGCCCTGTCCATATACCTACCGACATGATTGGCCAGGTCACTGGCCCCAGCACAGCTCCAGTGGGACCATCGGAATGGGTTGGGTTATGGGTGTCACTGGCTGACCAAACTTCCTTGCCCAGCCCTAGCTGCCCTTGAGCTGAGTAACTTGCTCGACCATTTCAGAGGGTTATTGAGAGGCAAACACTTTGCTGTGGGGATGTCGTGCAGACCACGTGAGGATGGGCAGATGTCTTTCTTGAAAGGCGAAGTTTTTGCATTTATTGTACATCAGTCATGGTATTGATAATTACTATTTTAAAAATAATTTATTTCAAATTCCACCATTTCAGATGGTGGTGTTCAAACCTTCCTCCCCCGAACATTAGCTGAGGATTTGGATACATGCTTTAGCAATAACACCACTAGGCCATCACGTCGCCTGCTCACAGGCTATTCATCCCTGAATAGTGATACCAGTGCATCATGGAGACAAGGCTGTTTTTCTTTCATGATTGTTTGATCCTGATACCTACCTGCACTCTGGTGATGTCACTCAGTATTTCTCTATGTGGTATCCCTCACTGTGTGGGTCCAATTTCTGCCTCTGTCAGTGTCTCTCACTCTTACAGCTGCTCCAGATCCTGAGCCAACAGAATTCTCCACTCCACAGAGACACAACAGAACAGACCAGGAATGGAGACTGGGATTTTCCAGATCTCTGTGGGAATTACTGCCATTCTCCATATGTAATCCTCATTCCATCAGTTTAATTTCCCATCCTGTCTATTTCTCTGTCTCCTGCAGGTAATCAGGAAGTTCCTGACTCAATAGATTTCCCAACTACAGGATGTCTCGTCCATCACCACATTGAAGATGGTTGGTCAGCCAGAGAGACAAAGGGCAGGGAAATCTGGAATCTTCAATAAATCCTGCAGTGAGGTAAGATCACTCAAAGTGAACAGAGCAGAGAGCAATGAGAGGGCTCTAAACACCGGCTAAAAAGACATCACTTAGATACAGTTCTGGCGGGGGAGCACAATACAGACACACCCCAGGTCAATCACCAGCCCTACTGTAAGTTTTGTTGCATTGAGACAGCATCGGAAGAGTGACAATTGTCAATCTAGGCCTGTGATGCCTGAGTGAACATCAGTATAACAGAGGGGAAAGCAGGTTTCTCATGATTGTGTGGGAATGCTGCCTGGGATCTTTCTGCTCTGTGTTCCCCAACTGTACATATACAATGTCTCGTGGACCAGTGTCTTCAATAATGTTTAACTCCTTTAACAGTTCCTGTCCCTGTAACCTCCTCCCTTCCCGATAGTCCTTCCACATATTTGAAATATACTACATTCCAGACTACCATCTCAATCTCTGTTACTTGCTTCAGTGTCTACAACATGCCTTATCTCAGTAGTCTCCTCTTCCAATAACTGGAGAAAGAGCTATGCAGAACAGAAACGGTTCCTTCGATCCAACTAGTCCATGCTGACCACGGTTCCTGAACGAGTCGCATTTGCCTGCGTTTGGTCCCGATCGCGTCAAACCTTCTCCTCTTCATGTACCTGCCCAAATGTCTTTTCCATGATGTAAATGTACTTTTCTCTACCACTTCAGTGGCAGCTCATTCAATATGTGCACCATTTTCTGTGTGGAAATGTGCTCCTCTGGTCGCTTTTAAGTATTTCCTCTCCCACCTCATATTTTTGCCCTCTAGTTATGGATTCCCTTACCCGGCTGTAGAGACCTTCACTGTTCAACCTACGTATATCTCTCATGTTTTTATAAACCTTTATAAGGCCACCCCTCAGCCACCCCAATGGAAATACGAAGGATAATGATACAAATATCTCTGCCACGGTCCCCACTGCGACTTTGCCACAATGTTCTGGAATACACTTGTTCAGGACCTAGGGCTTTCTCTACCTTTGTGTGCTAAAACCTCCAGCACCACCTCTTCTGTAATGGGGACTCTTTTCAAGACATCACTATTTATTTCCTTTTGTTTCCTCGTCTTTGTCCACAGTTCGTTCTGACATGAAATATTCATTTCGGGTCGCGCCCATTTCCTGTGTTTCCAGCCATGGTTGGTCTCATTGATCTTTGAGGGGCCCAATTGTCTCTCTAGTAGCTTTTTTGTACTTGTGCGCTGTAGAGTCTCTTTGGATTCTCCTTAACCTTATCTGCCAAATTTATCTCATTCCACCCATGTTGCTTTCTAGCTTATCCTGCCTCTCTGTTTCTGTCAAACGCTCCAGTATCAGTAACATCTTCGTCAATCTTTGCTCCATTTACAGTTTCAGAATATGCTTCCTAAAGCAGGAGGATCAGAATTCTACACAGTACCCCAACTGGTGTCCCAGCAATGTCTGAAACAGCCATATCATGATGTACCAACTCATGTACTCAATGCTCTGACCCATGAGGGCCAGTGTGCCAAATGTGGTTTTCGCCATCCTGTCCACCTGTGACACCACTTCCAAGGCACAACGCAAATGCAGCCCTTGGTCTCTCTCTGTTAGACAACACTGTCCAGAGCTCTGCCATTAATTGTGTTATTCGTCCCTGGTTTATTTTAACAAAATCCAACACCTGAATTCTGCTCCATCTTTCATTTCTTGACCCACAGGCTCAGTTGGTTAAGAGCACCTTTGATAACTGTATTCACTGCCCACTATAACACTTATTTTACAATCCACAAACTTACTAATAATAATTTATATATTCTCGTTTATGTCAAGAATGCACATGCGTGGTCCCAGCACCAATGCTTATGGCACACCGCTGGTCAGAGGCCCTCGGTCTGCACAACAACCCTCTCCAACCATTCTCTGTCTCCTAAAGCCAAGCCAATTTTGTGTTTGTTTGGCTTGCTCTCCCTGATCCCATGTGATCTAACCTTACGAACCAGTGCACCAGGCTAAACCCTGTCTAATGCCTTGCTGAAGTCAGGATACACAACGTCTCCTGCTCTGCCTTCATCCAGCTTCTTGGTCACGTCTTCAACAAACTCTATCAAATTTGAGAGACATAGCTTTGTACGCACAAAACTGTGCTGACTCTCCCTATTCAAGCTTTGCCTTTCCAAATGCATGCAAATCCTGTCCTGCGAAATTGCTTCCAACAACATTTGCACCACTGACATCAAGCTAATTGGTGTTTATGTCCCTAGCTTTCCGTCGCAGCTTTTCCTAAATACTGGCACAATATTAGGCAACCTCCAGGCTCCGAGCTCACCACCCGTGGCTGTCAGTGATAGAAATATCACTGTAAGTTTCTTCCCTAACTTAACCCAATATCCTGGGATATACTTGATTGTGTTTGAAAACCTTCAGCACCTCCTGGTCTCCAATGTGGACTCGTTTGAAAATATCACTGTTTATTTCCCTGCTCCCCCAATGTGTTTTCCACAGTAAAGTGTTTTCTGACGTGAAGTGTTTGTTTTGGATCTCACCCATTTCCTGTGGGTTCAGACATAGATGACTTTAAGGGGTCACGTTATGTCCCGAGTTAATCTTCTATTGTTAATATACTTGTAGAATTTCTCTGGATTTTCCTGAACCTTCTCTGCCAAAGCTCTGTCAGTTCCCCTTTAGGCCCTCATGGTTTCCCTCTTAAGAGTATTACTACACCCACAATGTTCTTCAAGGGATGACTTAATCCAGCTGGCTGTATATGACATGTGCCCCCTTTTGTCTTGACCAGAACCTCAATATCTCCAGTCATCCAGTGTATCCCACTTGTGTCAGCATTGTTCTTCACACTAACAGGAATATGCTGGCCCTGAAATATTATTTTACCTATCTTTTGAAAGAGTCCCACTTGCCCGACGTTCTTTTACTTGCAAATAGCCTCCACGAATCAATTTTTGGACATTCTTGCCGAATACCTTCTGGACGGGGAAAGGCCAATTTTGATCTTTAACTTGTGGACAAGGCCTGTCCTTTTCCATCGCTATTTCCGAACCAATAAAATTGTGGTGACTTTGCAAAAGCGCTGCCCCACAAACTCTTCAGCCCCTTTCTCTACCTTGTTTCCCGAAGGGAGGTCAGGTTTTATCTTTTTCTCGAGTCGGGCCAGTTACATACTGATTGAGACAGTTTTCTTGAACACACTGAACAAATCCCTCCCATCCAAGCTGTGAACACACTGACAGTCCCCCAGTCTAGGTTTGGAAAGTTAAAATCCCCGACCATTACAACCCTATCTTTCTTCCAGATATCTGAGATCTCCGACATATTTGCTGCTCAACCTCCCGCTGACGACTGCGGGCCTGTAGTACCGTCATATGAAACTGATTATTCATTCTTATTTCTCAATTACATAACAGCTTACTGGGCGATCCCCAGGAATATCCTCTCTCAGTGCTGCAGTGATGTTTTCACTGATCCAAAACTCCACTTCCCCTCCTCACTTGCCTCCCGTTCTATCCTTCCTGTTGAATCTGTCCTCTGGAACAATGATCTGCGAGCCCTGTCCCTTCCTCAGCTTTGTTTCTTCAATTCCTGTGATTTCCCAGTCCCATATTTGCATCCATGCCGTGCGTTCATCTACCTTACCTGTCAGGCATTTTACATCAAAGTAAATGCAATTTAATTCATCAGTTTTCCCTCATTGCCTGCTGTGCTCTAGCCTGGTTATCATTTGAAATTATTCTGTTGAAGCCTCAACCTTCAGACTGTAGCCTGAGACCATCCCCCTCACTGTGGACAACACCCTCATCTTTCATGTCATCTGCAAACCAAATAATGATACCTTCTGTTTTCATATCCGAGTGATTAATGCCCCTAAGGAACAGTAATGGCTCCTGCACAGGTCTCTGTAGTACCCTCGCTGGGCAAAGGCTTTCAATCACAAAACCAACCCTTCAGCAATTGTGGATCCAATTTGCCAACTTGCCTTGGATCCCATGGGCTCTTCCCTTCTGGACCAGCCTGCCATGTGGACCTTGTCAAAGGCCTTAATGAACACCATGGAACCCACATCATCTGCACTGCCCTCATCAATATTTTCAGACACCATTTCAAAAAACTGAACTGATTTCACCAGACAAGATCTTCCTGCATCAAATCCGTGCTGACTAACCCTAATCAATCCCTGCCTTTCCAGTTATGAATTCAAATTTTCCCTCAGAATTGTTTCCAATAATTTCCCTCCCCCTGCTGTCAGACTACCTGCTCTGTAATTACCTGGCTTATCCCTGCTTCCCTTCTTGAACAAAGGAACCACATTAGCGATCTTCCAGTCATTCGGCACTTCACCTGTAGCCAGCCAAGTATTAAATATATCCACCAGGGCCCCAGCAATCTCCTTCCTTACCTCCCATAGCAGCCTGGGGTACATTTCATTGGGCTCTGGGGATTTCTACACCTATTTATGCCTGTGAAAACATTTAAAACCCCCTCCTTATTGATGTTACCATGTTCTAGAACCTCACCATCACGACTGAAATCCCCGGCTACAATGTCTTTCTCCTGTGTGAATATAGATGGGAAGTATTCATTGAAGACCTCACTTACATCCTCTGGCTCCATGCACAGATTGTCCCTTTGGTTTCTAACAGGCCTCCCTCTTTCGCTGGGAAGCCTCTTATGCTAACGATGATGATGAAACACCTTGTGGTTTCTCCTCAGTTGTATCTGCCAAATGTACTTCATGACCATTGTTTGTCCCCCATTTTCTACAATCCCTTTGCCCTCTCGATACTTGTGAATGACTTCTCTTGATTTTATTGAACTGGATTTTCGTTATCAAACTCACGATATCACTTGATCAGTATTCGCTGGACTTGCTGCCTTTACTATTCACTCTTCAAGGAACACACTGGCCCCGAGTTTTCACAGCATCACTTTTAAATACTCCCACTTTCCTAATATCGACCCAACTGCACGTAGTTCCTCGCCGTCTCTGTTTGCCAGATCCTGTCTAATGATCACAATACTGATAAGAGTCTCAGTTGTGAGGGGGACAGACAGGAGACTGTGTGGCTGCAGAAGAGACCCCCGATGGTGTGCTGCCTCCAGGGTGCCAGATCAAGGATGTCTCTGAGCGGTTACTGAATATTCTGAAAGGGAGGGTGAACATCCAGAGGTAATTGTGCACATCAGCCCACGTGACAGAGGTAGACAAAGGGATAGGCCCCTGTGAAATAAGTACAGGGAGTTAGGTAAGAAGTTAAAAACAGGATATTGAGGTTAATGATCTCCAGATTACACCCAGTGTCACGTGCCAGTGAGGATAGAACGAGAAAGATCGGCCAGATGGATGTGTGGCTGAGGCGCTGGTATAGGGGGTAGGGTTTTCAGTTCTTAGGTCATTGGGATCTCTTCTGGGGTAGAGGTAACATGTACCAGGGGATGGTTTGCACTGGAAGCAGAGAGGCATCAGTATCACTGGGAGGAGATTTGCTAGGGTTACCCGGCAGAATTTAAACTAGTTTGGCAGGGAGTTGAGACTCTGAATAAGACAGGGGCCATCAACTAGTCAGGGGAAAATGCATGAGCCATCGAAAGCAAGTTTCCTATCCAGGATATCCGGGCACAGTATAGGGAACGAAAAGACTTCTGGTTTAAAGGGCATTAATTTCAATGCACGAGGCGTGACTGGTAAGGAAAACGAGCTCAGAGCATGGATTAGCTCTGGGGACTGGGATATTATAGCCATAACAGAAACATGGCTGAGAGAAGGGCAGGACTGACAGCACAGTGTTCCAGATTACAGAAGCTACAAGCGTGACAGAAGAACAAGTAATTGGGGAGGGGAAGTTGTCCCTTTGATTAGGGAGGACAGAAAACAGTGCTGAGAGACAATACTGTTAAGTGGTCATCAAATGAAGCCATATTTTTAAACGTTAGAGACAAAAATGGGGTGTTCAGTCTGCTGGGATGGTGTTCTCGTCCCCCAAATAGCCAGTGGGTACGAGAGGAGAAATTGCGCAGTGAGATTACAGGTGCCTATAAAAATAATAGAGTAGTATTGGATGGAGATTTTAACTTCCCCTGAATTGACTGGATCACCCAGAGTGTAAAAGGACCATACGGGGTAGATTTTGTCAAATATGTCTAGGAATATTTCCTAAATCAAGATGTACAGGGTTCTATGCTACTCAGGTGGATGCAACACTGGAACTCCCCTCAGAACCGAGGTCAGCCAAGTGACTGAAGTGTCAGTCAGAGAGCACTTTGGGTCCCAGTGACCACAACTGTCTTTTTTTAGATATAGTTATGGAAAAAGATCAGAGAGGTCCACAGATTAAGGTCTTAAACAGGAGCAGGACCATTCAGAAGGATCGAGCAAGGGTTCATTGGGTGAAGGTAAAAATCACATAACACCAGGTTAACATCCAGCTGTTTACACAGGAGCCTTGATTATCTGAACGAGATGGGCGGGCAATAGTACATTCAGATAATTGGTTATTCGATTAATCGATTCCATGCCTTTCCTCTGGGG
>NC_057753.1:15296863-15308073 GCF_004010195.1 Chiloscyllium plagiosum
CCTGCCCCCAAACCCAACCAATATCACCCTCCGCCCACCTCCACCAGAGTAACCCTCCCGTCCCCAAACCCATCCAATATCACCCTCCACCCGCGTCCAACAGAGCATCCCGCCTGTCCCCAAACCCTCCCTGTGAAACCACCTCCAATCTCCACACCCATCCCAGTCTGGGTCATCTGTTTAAGATCAGCCGATTGGTGTTTCTGTTACCTCTGGCACTCCGAGCAAATCTTCCTAATTCTGTCTATTCATTCAGATCTCATCCGCTTCAGCCTCCTGAAACTTCTTCCTGCCATTGTAACCCTCCCTGTTTAGAACACAGCATAGTTTCTCTTGAAACACATCTTTCTGGTGACGAAATCTTATTTATCCCTGTGTCACAAGTTATTGCTGAAACTTTGACAATTCAAAAAAAAACTGTAATTGACTTTTCCCAGAAATTGCTGTCACAGCCTAATTCACTGGTGTACAGGTTTAGTTAAACTCTGTCCCTTTCCTGTTCCCTTCTGCTTGTATTCAGTCACGTCCTTATGCTGTTCTGATGCGTCACCTTTTCTCTTTAGATTTGAAAAGCTCCTTTCACCTGAACCCTGTCCCTGCGTCCTCTCTGTCATTTTAAATCCCTGTCCATAAACCTACCGACATGATTGGCTGGGACACTGTTCCCTGCAGTGTTGTTTTTATTTCACTCGTGGGATGTTGCTGTCTCTGGCTGGCCAGCATTTCATGCCCACCCCCGAGCTACCCTTGAGCTGAGTGGCTTGCCATATCATTCCAGTGGGCAGTTGAGCGTCGACATCCTTGCTCTGGGTCTGAATTCATATGTAGGCCAGACTGGCAGCACATAACAGATTTCCTTACTTAAAGGGTATTAAGCAGTCAGATGGGTATCCCTGCTACCGGCATTAAATTCTGGATGAAGGGTCGAGTGAGAGTAAAACTAGGCCATTGCCTGGCCCACTGATAGCTCCCTCATCCCTGAGTACTGCTCCCAGTGCACCACCTTCTAACTTGGTTTGATCCTGATACTTTCCTGCACTCTGGTGATATCATGCAGTCCCTCTCCATGTGATATCTGTCACCATGAGGGTCTAATTGCTGCCGATGACTGCACCTTCTGCAGCTACTCCAGATCCTGAACCAACGGAATTCTCCACTCCAGAGAGACGGGCAGCACAAGCCATGGATGGAGATTGGAATATTCCAGATCTCTGTGGTACTCAGTGCCATTCTCCATGTGTAATCCTGACTGCATCAGTCTAATTTCCCATCCTGTTCATTTTTTCTGTATCCTGTAGGTACTCAGGATGCTCCTGACTCAGCAGAACTCCCAATTCCTGTTTCCTTCATCACCACATTGAAGACAGTCGGTCAGCCAGAGAGATGGAGTGTGAGATCTGAAGCCTTCAATAAACCCTGCAGTGAGGTAAGATCACTCACAGTGAACAGAGCAGAGTGTATTTAAGGGATTGAACTTTGATCCAGAAGATATGACATAGATACGTGTTGAAGAACGAACACAGAGCACGATGGTCCCAGGGTCAATGCCCACCTTCTTGTTAATTTTCATCTCTGTTGCACTGAGCCTTCCTCTGACAATATGGGAAGCTCACATTTATCAATCCAGGCCTGTGCTGTCTTAGTGAGGATCAGTACAACATAGGGGAAAGCAGGCCTCTCTCAATGAGATGATATTGAAACCTGGGATCCTTCTGTTCTATATTCCGTCTCTCACACTATCTCTTGTCGTGTGATGCAGTTATACAGCATGGGAACATGCCTTTTGGTCCAACTTGTTGTCTTGAATGCTTGTTATTCCTAGAAATTTTCATATTTCTGTAACCTCCACCCCTCCCATATTCCTGCTGTATATTTGAAACCTAATCCAATGCTGACGACTCTCCCTATGTGCAAATTGCTCCAGTGTCCATAACATGCCCAATCTCACTAATCTCAGTCCAAAAATCCCGATTTCTGTAATCTTGCACAATACTTACAGTGTCACCGTCACTGTAAAATCCTCCAGCCTGGACCAAAGTTCCCACCTGTGTACCTTCCTTAATCCCCAAGAAAACATGATATCACTGTAACCTTCTGCAGGCCCTAAAACACTCCTATCCTATAGCACCACACGACCTCAGTAACGTTCTCGCATCCCTACCGACCTCCTTATTTGCATTAACACCTCCAGACCCTTTTCAAGCCGCAACAGCATTCCACATCTCTGTTCGCTTCTCCACTCCCGACAGCCCTCCCAGCACCTCAAACACTATCTCTTTTTGTAATTCTGCAATTTGGGGGAATCACGGTGGCTCAGTGGTGAACAATGGTGCTTCACAGCGCCAGGGAACACAGGTTCAATTCCAGCGTTGGGTGACTGTCTGTGTGGAGTTTGCACATTCACCCTATGTCTGCGTGGGTTTCCTCCGGGTGCTACGCTTTCCTCCCACAGTCCAAAGATGTGCAGGTCAGGTGGATTGGTCATTCTAAATTGCCCGTAGTGTTAGGTGCATTGTCAGCGAGAAGTGGGTCTGGGTGGGTTTCCCTTTGGAGGGTCGGTGTGGACTTGTTGGGCCTAAGTACCTGTTCCCATGCTGTAAGGAATCTAATCTCCCTCTGCGTTGAGAAAGTGAGGACTGCAGATGCTGGAGATCAGAGCTGAAAATGTGTTGCTGGAAAAGCACAGCAGGTCAGGCAGCATCCAAGGAACAGGAGAATCTACTTTTTCGGCATAAGCCCTTCTTCTCCCTCTGCGTTCCATTTTACTGCCCCTAAATATATCCCTCTATCCATAAACAGCCCCAAACCCTTCAAACCTCCAAGTCTCTGTGAACTCACACAGCTCCAACGTCCCTCCTTAACTGTGTAACTTTTTCCAGTCCTGAAACACTCTGAAAACGTGGGCATCCTACAATCCTCCCTATCTGCGTAATCCTCTCAGGTCCCTGCAACACCCCCGATCTGTGGAACCAACTCCAATGCTTGTGACTCTCCCGATCAGTTTCTACAAGACTTACTATCTATGTAACATCCTCCCGCCGCTATCACCAGCCCTGTCAATGTAAGCTCCTCTAGTCTCTCCATCAATCTAATCATTGCCACAACCTTCTCCAGCTCTTACACCCCTATCTGTGTAAACGTTACACTCCCCTACTACCATCACTAAAGCAGTGAGTGCAATGCTCCCTATCTGTGTTAATGTCTCCAGGCTCTGTTGCTGATCCTGCCTCTGTAAGCTCGGACAGATTGTCCAGCGTTCCGGTCCATATAATTTCCAGAACCTCAGCATCTGACATCAGCAAATGTTTTCATTAACTACAGCCTTCCATATCTCTGTTCCTTCCTCAATTCCATACAACTTCATAATCTCTGTAAATAGCAACATTCAATAAAATACTCCCTGTCTGTGAAAACTACCACAATCCTACACTGAAAAGCCTCACTGTCCTTTTGATCACCCGTCGTCCCTTCAGATCTCCCTGTATCTTTCCTGACTCCATTGAATACAGCTCATCTCATGTTATAATTCCTCTAACTCATATGTTACTTCCCATCTCTGTGATATTCTTCAGTTACTGCATTTCTTATTCTTTATCTCCAGACCTTCCAATCCCCCTGATCGATGTAAGATTATTTATCCCTTGCAGCATGTTTAACATCTGAAGCAGCCTCCAACTCCTGTTGCTGTAACCTCCTCAAATACTACAGCTCACTGTCTTTGTAATATTTTCCAGTAACTGCAACCCTGTATCCTCCTCCAGAACAGCACTCCACATCTCTGTGTAACTGATGGGAATGCTGCAAACCTGCCTTCACAGTCCTCTTTAGCTCTCTGAACTACTGCAGCCCGAGAACCCTCAGCATCTGTGGCTCCTCCAATCCCTACACTTCTCCCTGGCTGTGTGAACTGAACCAACTCCTTCAACCCTCCCTATCCCACTTCTACAGCTCCAACTATTGTCCATGTCAGTGAAATTCCCAGCACCAACAATCCTCCAGGACTCTATAAACTCCTGAGCTCCAAGTACTACCCAAATCTGTGTAATCTCCTGTCCGTCCAATCCTCCCGGTCTCTATAAACTCCTGTAGCTCCAACTACCACCAATATCTCTGTAATCTCCAGACCTGGCAACCCTCCCCCTCTCTGTATCTCCTGTAGCTCCAATGATCACCCCATCTGTGTAATCTCTCGTCCCTATATTCCTCCTGATCTCTGTAACTCCTTCAGAACTGATAACCCTGTAACGCTCCTTGACATCTTTCAGCCCGCCAACCATCTGATCTCTAATCACCAACAGTGATCTCAAACCACCCGAACTCTGTAAGATCCTCCAGTCTCTCCAACCCAGCTTTTCTCTGTTAGCTTCTCTGGTGTCTGTATTCCCCTTTATCTCCAGTTACAGATCCTTGATCAGGAGTAAATATCTCAGTACCAAATATGTAAGAACACAAGAATCTTTGGTGTATCAATAAAATTGTTGCATTTTCTAAATTTTAACGACTGCAAGTTCAACCTCTCCACCTCCTCTCATCAATATCCCTCCATTTTGAAGATCAGCCTGTTGAATCTTCTCTGGGCTGCCTCCAATGCAAGGACATTTTCCCTCCAGATAGGGGACCAAACCTGATCACAGTATTGTCAATGTGGGCTGATTGGAGTCCTCTATAGTTATTACAAGCCTTCCCTATTTTTATTCTCCATTCCCTTTGGAATCAATGCCAGCATTCCATTTACATTCTCTATGTTCTGCTGGCCCTGTATGCTACCTTTCTGAGATTTATACACGAGAATTCCCACGTTACTGCGTTGTGTAGCTTTCTGCAGTTGATCTTAAACCAAGAGCTGACAGCAGTAATCAGGAAGATGCTGGAATGTATGGCAAACGATATGCCAGAAATAATAGTGGGTGGCACGGTGGCACAGTGGTTAGCACTGTTGCCTCACAGCGCCAGAGACCCTGGTTCAATTCCCGCCTCAGACGACTGACTGTGTGGAGTTTGCACGTTCTCCCCGTGTCTGCGTGGGTTTCCTCCGGGTGCTCTGGTTTCCTCCCACAGTCCGAAGATGTGCAGGTCAGGTGAATTGACCATGCTAAATTGCCCGTAGTGTTAGGTAAGGGGTAAATGTAGGGGTAGGGGTATGGGTGGGTTGCGCTTCGCCTGGTCGGTGTGGACTTGTTGGGCTGAAGGGCCTGTTTCCACACTGTAATGTGATCTAATCTAATAACTGCACAGTTAATAACCTATGGAAAAAGCGCAGTCCATTTATAGGAGTAGAATTAAGCCATTCGGTCCAATGGGTCTATTCCACTAATCGATTATGTTTTAATTCTTTCTCAACCCCATTCTCTCACTTACTCCCTGTAACCATTGATCTCCTTACTCATCAATATCCTGGCTATCTCTGAGTTAGATATGTTAAATCACTTAGCACACACAGACCCATGAGGTAGTGAGTTCAACAGATCCATCACCCTCTGGCTGAAGAAATTCCTCCACATCTCTATTCTGAAGAGTCGTCCCTTCACTCCGAATCTGTGCCCTTTGCCCGTAGTCTCTCCTGCTCGTAGAAACATCTTGCCTTCTTTCACTCCATCCAGGCCCCTCAGTATTCTGTAAGTTTGAATGAGATCCTGCCGCTGTCTCTGAAACTACATCAAGTGCAGACCCAGAGACTTCATCTGCTCCTCATATAACACGAATTTCATCCCTGAGATCTTTCTTGGAAACCCATTTCTCGTACCCCTTCACATCCTTTGTCCAGACTCTGAATGAATAACGTGTAGAGTGTAGTCCCAACACTGACCCCTGCTCCCCTCATCACCAGTTCCCATCGTGAAAAAAAACGTTTCTTCACACTCTCTGTCTTGTGCCAATCAGACAAATCCTTTATCCATGTTCAGCAAGTTGTTCTGAAACGGAAAATTCATTTCACACACACTGCTGTATTTATTTTTCTGTCTGGCTGTAAACAGCAGAGTTTCACCATTGCCTTCCTATCTGTAATTCCCTGGAGAAGGTGGTGGTGAGCTGGCTTCCTCACCCACTGGAGTCCTTTAGGTGAAGGGAGGATGGAGCGTGGCTTGAAGAGCACCTTGGAAATGCTGGTGTTCCCGTGCAGCTGGATCTCCTGTCCTTCCAGGGTATAGTGGATCGGGTTTGTAAAGTGCTGTTGAAAGGGCCTGCCTGAGTGACCTCAGTGCTACTTGGAGATCTTTTATGCCTTCAGTCATTCACGGACATGAACTTTGATGGCTGAGTCAGCAGTTCTTTTTGATTTTGTGTTGTTCCTGAGAAGGTGATGAGCTGCCTTCCTGAGCCACTGCGCTAGCCGTTGGAAATTCTAATCACTTAAAATCTCTCCCTTTTTAAATTTGTCACCCCTTCAGCTTCTGTAACTCTCCATATAACTGTAATCAATGACAGCACAGATTCCCTTCCTAAATCTCTATAATTACAATGGTAGCATGTGCTAAATTGGCACTTTTCGTCCTCTTTATCCATGTCATGACTTTCAGTCCCTACAATCCCACTATTTGGAATGCACCTCTTCATGTCCTGAGGGACCTTGAACACTACCAGTGCTTGAAAGTTTATATCCCACTCAGTTACTGCAAGTCTTCTAACTCTGTAACATCCAACAGTCTCCAGTACCATACAACACTTGCTGGCTCTCAATTTGCATTTGTTGAAGTCTGCACATCTCTGTAAGCAGCTCAGAAAAAGCCCTTTAGACTCTACAAAGCTCCATCATGAACAAGCTACAATCTTTCTATTTCCTTTGCCTTCTTCTGTGTCTTCAACTCTCACTCTATCTTCCAGTAAACCTCTTTAGTTGCTGCAGGTTTCCCTAGCTCCCCAGATAACCTGTTACATCCCATATAGCTCTCTCAATCACTGTAACACCTCTGCTCTGTCTAATCCTCCTTTTTTCCATTGTCTTCTAGGAACAACAGTGATCCTGTAAGAGAGCAGTGCAGAACGGGCTGTTATATATCTCAGCTGAGGCATGAGGCCTACCATTACCTGGGAGTCACAAGGGGAAAGACCCTGAGAGAGAGCAGTAGAATATTAATCAGCAGCGAGGATCGAGGCCAACTGGGACTTGGTGTTGGAGAAACAGCAGAGCAGGAGGCTCGAAATCAACAGCGAGTCACAGAGGGAGTGACCATGTGAGGGAGCAACATGGAGCTGGAGCTTGAGGCTCACTCACGTCTCGGAGGTGAATGCACCAACATGGGACGATATAAATCAGCACTGAGGATTGAGGCCTAGTCATGCCTGGGATTTACAGAGACGGCGGCCCAGTGAGGGAACAGACTGTAGGGGCAGCTGGAGGATTACACGTCCTTGGCAGTCACAGAGATGGTGACCCTGTGAGGGAGTAGAGTGGAGTGGGAGCTGAAGGATTACACGTGTCTGGAGTCACGGAGAAAACCTTCTGCTGCTGGGACCTGCATACACTGAGTTTGAATGAAGTGCAAGAGCCATCAGAGAAAAGGCTGTATGTTCATTGTCTGATAAATGCACCGTTATTAGTGACTGTCAGTTAATTGCTGTAAGTCATCAAATTTATTTTTTAACTTCTGAAGTAAAGATTGATCTCAAAAATATGAGGGGGATGTGAAATTCTGAGCAAGTATAATAAATTACGCTCAGTAAGCCAAGGTGGAATAAGGGACTTAACCATATTATGATGTCCCTGATGTTAACTTAATTCTAAGTAATTAAGTAAGTTACTCTAGACATGTTGCATTTTAAGATATGGCAAGGCATGTTTGTCAAAAGGAAAATGTGTTCTGTTACATTGGGAAGTCAGAGCGCCTGCTCGTGTCCTCGATGAACACTGAGTCGTAGAGCTCAGACAGTGACTCGAGACTCTGTCATACTGAGAGTTATGGTGATAGCACACGCACAGAACACCCACTCTGCAGACATGACACCATGGAATAAGTAAGGGATGGGGTCTAGGCAATCGAAGAGAAACAGCCAGGAAATCCAGGTATAGCCTGACGTCTCCCTCCCAATTCAGTTTCCCATTTCGGAAGCTGATGAAGGTGCAGTCAGTGCCATGTCTGTGGCCCCACAAGCAGCCTGACTGTGTAGGAGTGGAGGGAGAAGGAAGGAGGAGCAATAGTCACAGAGGAGTGATGAAAGTGATGAAGGTGTCAGCGTGTCTGTAATTCCAGGATAGTGGGGTTAAGAATGTTACTGTGTCTGCACGACAATCGTCTGGTGGCCAGTGAGCAGTCAAAGGTCATGTCCACGTTGGTAGGAATGGCATGGGTAGGAAGAGTGAAGTGGTCTGGGAATCAGAATTTAGGGAGTTAGGTGGATGGTTAGCAAATGGGAACTCAAATGTATCAATCCCTGGAATACTCACAGGGCCGTGGACAAGTGAAAACAAGACTCGGAGTTTTAGGTAGATGAGAGTGTGACTGGAACGATGGTGCAGCAGGAAGGGCTTCAGATTCCTGGGTCATTAGGACTGGTTCTGGGGAAGGCTGCAACTGCACAAACTGGATGGGCTAACATGACAGAGCTGGGGCTGAATTCCTTCTGGGGTGTGTGGGTGGAATTGAAAATAACTTGGCGTGTGTATGGGATCCAAATAGGAATCGTGGAGGAGACTACCAGGATTCTCAAAATAATGGGAGATACAGTTGGTACTAATTTACAACAACAAGTTTATCAGTGGAAGATGGAGTGAGAAAGAAAACCTTAATTTGAGGTATTCTGCATGGACATGAATACTCGGAATGTGGGAAGTTCCAGAAGTAGTTTGGTGTGTGGAAATCTGATGGGCTCATCACCGAGAGCTGGCTCAGTGAATGGCAGGACTGGGGGTTAAATATTGCTGGGGATAAAGGATTCCAAAATGATAGAAGGGAAGAGAAAGGATGAAGGTAGATGTATTGGTTGAGATTAGCGTTAGTTAAGGAGTCCAAGAAAAAAAGGATCCATCCAAGGACAGAATGAATTTGGCTGGAGCTACAGAACAAAAAGTGTACAATTAAACTGCGAGGTACAGTCTATCAGCCAGCAATCATTGGAAAGGATGGAGACAATAAATATGCAGGGGCATTTGAGTGCGATGATAATACTACAGATTAGTTATGCTGAGAAACTTAATTTATCCAAATCTTGACTGAGTTATTGCTGGTGCAGGGTCATGAGGGGCCAGTATCCCTGGATTATATGGAGGAGAGCTCACTTCAGGAATATGTGTCCAGCCCAAGAGTGCATGTACTATTGGACCTGGTCCTTGGGAAAGAGATGGGGCAAGTGGATCCAGTGTCAGTAGGGGAACGTTTTGGGGTGCAGCGATCTTTATTTTTCTAAAGTTCAGAATGATGGTAGAGAATGATATGCAATAATTGAGAGGGAGAAACATTAGTTGACTGGGAGCAGCCTTCAATAAGGCAAGAATGAAGCTGGGAACTTTTCAACAAGGCCAGTGAAATTGTAGCTTTAAATAGCTAGGTCAGATGGAGCTGGGATTGTGGAGATGTGGCTGCAGTGTGACCACGACTGAGAACTGGATAATCAAAGGGTTTTCCCCATTTCTACAGGAAGGATAAGTAGGCCAAAACAGTGAAGTAGTGTTGTGTATAACGGATGGGATCAGTATTATTGTGACGCTAATCAATTCACATACTGCTCCTCCCTGTCCTCATCCCTCATCACTGCGTATTGATCCTATCAGATATTGGTAACCTTTGAAAACTTCAGAAAATAGCACAGTATAGAGGCGATGACTCTGTCCACTGTCTGCATTGGACAAGATGTAAAGTTTGTTAAAGCCCTGGTTCTGTCTCCCCAGACAGTGTAGGACTTCAGGTGCAGATCCCAGCACATTTTTAGAATGGTTTGAGAATGTCTGCATCTACTCCGCTTCCATGAGTGACTCCCGGGTCCCTACCATACTCTGGGTGAAATAACAACTTTCCTCACCACTTCTCTAATATTTCATCCAATTACATTAAAGATTCACCGCTGGTAATTGAGCTCTCTAACAGCAACAAGAAGTTGTCTCCCTTTCTACCCATGTCCCTGACAATATGTGCACCCCAATCAAATCTCTTCTCAGCATCCTCCATTCCAATCTTTTCTCAAACTGCACTTCCCCGTTCACAGGGTGGAGAATGTCCTCTGTACCCTCTCCAGTCCAATTCCATCCTTCCATGTGATGGAGTGGTCAGAACTGTACACAGTCCCCAAGCTATGACTGAACTCATTATTTATTCCTTTCCTGCATAAGCTTCCTGCTCTGAAGTTCATTATTTTGCCTGATAGAGGAAATAATTCCATTTGCTACATTAATGAGGTTCTTGATGATTCCAGCTACCTTCATTTATCTGCCCACAATGACCATACTCTCATTTATTGACCATTCCCCACTATTGCTGATGTCCCCAAATGCCTTGCCTTGCACTTCTCTGGGTTTTTGCTCCATTCACCTGGACCCCATAGATTCTGTTTTTAAACAGCCTGCCGTGGGATCTCTCGTCAAATCCAAGTAAGTCACATGCAGTTACAGGTTAGTGCCTCAAACCGACACAATCAGACTAACTACACACGATCTTCCTTGAATAAATCAAGACCGACTGTCCTGGAGTCCCTGGGACATCCTCAGTGACTGTTCATCCACTGTCTCAGAATTCCAGCCTCGATATTTTCAGTCAGTCCCTTGCTCCACATTAACAAAGCTGCAGTGTTAGTCGTTTTCCAGTCCTCCGGCACCATCCCTGCATCCAGTGAGGATTGGATAATATAGGTAACTATAAGGCAGGAGATTTTCCCCGGCTTCTTTTAACAGTCTGGAACATTGTGTTACTCCATTTTAAGTATTTGAATCTCCTGTAAAATTCTCCGCTCCAAGTTTGTCGCTCCCAATATTTCACACTGCATCCCTACTTTGTTTCAGACAGACAGAGGTCTGAACCATCTTATGATTTGGCCAAGTCTTATTTTAGTCCAGTTTCATGGAGAGTTTCTCTCCACAAGGTGAAGTGCATTTTCTCATGGTACCATCCCCAATCTGCCTCATTAACTACCCTCCCTGCCCGTGGTTATCTTCTCAACTGACACTACACGATGATTTTCCCCTTCGTCATAACAACTGCCCACTGCCTGGATATCCCAGAATGCACCAGCCTCCTTGTTCTAGGTGCCATTATTAAAATGACAGTACAACCTTAGATTGGCAA
>NC_057753.1:15308573-15309398 GCF_004010195.1 Chiloscyllium plagiosum
TCTCAGGGAGATATCTGTACACTGACTGGTGTCACTCAGTCCCCTCTCTCTATTTCAGGGAGATATCTGTACACTGACTGGTGTCTCTCAGTCCCCTCTCTCTCTATTTCAGGGAGATATCTGTACACTGACTGGTGTCGCTCAGTCTCCTCTCTCTCTATTTCAGGGAGATATCTGCACACTGACTGGTGTCTCTCAGTCCCCTCTCTCTCTATTTCAGGGAGATATCTGTACAATGACTGGCGTCTCTCAGTCCCCTCATCTCTGTCGATTAGTGAGATATCTATACAGTGACTGGTGTCCTTCAGTCCCCTCTCTCTCTCAGGGAGATATCTGTACACTGACTGGTGTCCTTCAGTCACCTCTCGCTCTCAGGGAGATATCTGTACACTGACTGGTGTCCTTCATTCCCCTCTCGCTCTCAGGGAGATATCTGTACACTGACTGGTGTCTCTCAGTCTCCTCTCGCTCTCAGGGAGATATCTGTACACTGACTGGTGTCTCTCAGTCTCCTCTCTCTCTCTCTCTCGCTCTCTCTCAATCTCTCACTGAGATATATGGAGACTGATTGGTGTCACTCAGTCCTCTTTCACTCTCTCAGAAAGATATCTGGACACTGACTTGCGTCTCTCAGTTTACTTTTGCTCCCTCTCTGGGAGACTGGTGTCTCTCAGTACACACCTCTCTCTCTCAAGGACATATCTGTACACTAACTGGTGTCTCTCAGTTCATTCACTCACTCACTCAGGGAGAATGATTGCACTGACTGGTGTCGACCATTCCACACACACCCCGCCCCCCCCCCCCCCCCCCCCCCCCCCCCCC
>NC_057753.1:15309975-15322432 GCF_004010195.1 Chiloscyllium plagiosum
ATAGATATCTCCCTGAGAGAGAGAGAGGGGACTGAGAGACTCCAGTCAGTGTACAGATATCTCCCTGAGAGAGAGAGGGGACTGAGAGACACCGGTCAGTGTACAGATATCTCCCTGAGAGAGAGATAGGTGAAAGATTGTCCAGATATCTAACTGTACATATGTAAGAGGGGGTTGGGAGGACAGAGAGTCATCAGTGAGTGTACTTATATCTCCTTGGTGGAGAGACAGGGAACTCAGAGACACCAGTCAACGTACAGATATCTGCCTGAAAGAGAGAGAAAGGGGACAGGTAGACACCAGCCAGTGTATAGATGTCTCCCTGTGACAGAAAGAGAGAGAGACAGAGACAGAGAGGACTGAGAGACACCAGTCAGTGTACAGATATATCCCTGACAGAGAGTGAGTGGACAGAGAAACCCCTGTCATTGTACAGTTATCCTCCTGAGACAGAGAGTGGGGACTGAGAGACACCAGTCATTGTACAGTTATCTCCCTGAGACAGAGAGAGGGGACTGAGAGACATCAGTCAGTGTACAGATATCTCCCAGAGAGAGAGGGGGGACTGAGAGACACCAGTCAGTGTACAGATATCCCCCTGAGAGAGAGAGAGAGAGAGGACTGAGAGATACCAGTCAATGTCCTGATATCTACCTGAGAGACTGATAGAGAACTGAACGACACCAGTCAGTGTATATATATCTCCCTGACGTTGATCGATGGGACTGAGAGACACAAGTCAAGGCTGAGATATCTCCCTGAAAGAGAGAAAGAGGGCACTGAGAGAAAACAATCAGTGTACGGACATCTCCCTGAGGGGGAGAGAGACACAAAGAGAGAGAGAGAGAGTCTGAGAGACACCACTGAGTTTGCAGATATCACTCAGAGAGAGAGAGAGAGAGAGAGAAAGAGAAGGAGAGGTGTCTGAGAGGCACCAGTCATTGCACAGAGATCTCTGAGAGACCGAGGGGTCTGTGAGACACCAGTCAGTGTAGAGATGTATCCCTGAGAGAGAGAGAATTGAGAGACACCACTCAGGGTTCCGTTATCTCCCTCAGAGAGAGGGAGAGAGAAAGATAGATCGATAAAGTAGATAGGAAGAGAGAGAGGGAGAGAGAGAGAGAGAGAGTGAGAGAAAGAGAGAGAGAGAGAAAGGAACAGGGAGACACCAGTCAGCGTACAGATATCTCCCTGAGAGAGAGAGGACTGAGAGACACCAGTCAGTGCGCAGATGTCACCCTGAGAGCGAGAGAGGGGACTGAGACACCAGTCAGTGTACAGATATCTCCGTGGGAGAGAGGGAGAGAGGGCAGACTGATAGGCAATTCTCAGTAAATCCCAGTCAGAGAGCTAAGGCATCCAGAGATAGCAGTCACTTTACAGATAGCTCTCAGAGAGAGAGAGAGAGAGAGATAAAGAGAAGGTTGTGGTGTTTGACAGACACCAGTCAGTGTACAGATATTTCCCTGAGAGAGAGTGATGGGGTCGAGAGACAACAGTCAGTGTGCAGATATCTCCCTGAGAGACAGACAGAGAGAGAGAGAGAGAGAGAAGAGAGTGAGTATTGAAAGGCACCAGTCAGTGTAGAGATATCTCCCTGAGAGAGAGAGAGACAGAGACAGAGAGAGAGAGTGGTGTGGGGTGTGCTACTGAGAGGCACCAATGTGGCACGGTGGCACAGTGGTTAGCACTGCTGCCTCACAGCACCCCTGAGAGAGAGAGAGAGAGAGAGAGAGGACTGAGAGATACCAGTCAGTGTCCTGATATCTACCTGAGAGAGAGAGAGGGGACTGAGAGACACCAGTCAGTGTACAGATATCTCTCTGAGGGAGAGAGGGGGGACTGAGACCCTGTTTCTTTCTCCGACATGCTTTTTAACACTCCAGTCGATGCTGTGGCTGTTAGCATTGCGTTGAAAAGTTTCCAACGAGAGGTGTCAGTTTCAACTATCAGTTCACATCTCTCTCTCTCTCTCACACACACTCAGAGCTGTCACTGGCTTGTTATGATTCTGGCTGCTGTCTCAGTCACAGCGAGGAACCTCATCCCCTCACCTCCTCCCCATGGAGATTACAGAAATAGGGAGGGGTGTAGGGGCTGGAGGGGATTACAGAGATAGGGAGGGGGTGGTGGGGGCGGTTGGGGGGTTACAGAGATAGGGAGAACTCTACATGTTCCCGGAACTGGGAGCCGTCAGTTCTCGTAGAGCGGTTGCCAACAACCCACGCTCGGCGGTTAAACGTAACCCCGGAGCAGACTCCCGGGTCTGGTTTATACTCACTCTACGTGTTACCGGAACTGGGAGCCGTCAGTTCTCGTAGAGCGGTTGCCAACAACCCACGCTCGGCGGTTAAACGTAACCCCGGAGCAGACTCCCGGGTCTGGTTTATACTCACTCTACGTGTTACCGGAACTGGGAGCCGTCAGTTCTCGTAGAGCGGTTGCCAACAATCCACGCTCGGCGGTTAAACGCAACCCCGGAGCAGACTCTACCGAACTGGAGACTTTTCCAGCTGATATACTCTTTTCCAGATATAAACATTCATGTGAACAGCAGAGCAAGGCTAAAAAACACATTCCATTCTGGTTACATTCAGATAAGAAGATTCACACGGGGAGGTGTGTAATAAGATTCACACGGGACTAAGCAACACCTCCATTCCGGTTAGATTCACACATGTATTGGGACATAATTTTTAACCGTTTCACCACATTCCACTGCTTGGAATTTTACACCACACAGAGGTGGGGTGTGTATGGGCTGGTTGGGGTTAGAGGGATAGGAATTGGGTGTACGTGCTGGAAGGGCTTACAGAGATAGGGAGGGTTTGTAGTGGTGGAGTGTGTTACAAAGAAACGGATGGGGTGTGGGGGCTGGATGGGGTGAGTAGATAGGAACTGTGTGTAGGTGCTGAAGGGGGTTACAACGATAAGGTGGGATGTAGGGGTGTAGCAGGTTACCGAGATTAGGAGGGGGTGTAGGGGCTGGATAAGTTATAGAGGTGCAGAGGGTTTGTTGGGCCTGGAGGGGGTTACAGAGATAGGGAGGGGGTGTAGAGGTTGGATGAGTACTTTTAACCTGGGAATCAACCTCCCTCTACATTGTCCCCTCCATCAGACACTTTCAGGACAGCAACCACACAGGGTTAGATCGAGACGTCTAGCTCTCTCTACACTGTCACCATCGTAGGACAGGGAGAGCATGGGGTTAGATACAGAGACTAGGTGCCTCTACACTGTCCCCATCCCATCAAACACGCCCAGGACAGGGACAGCACGGGGATAAATACAAGGTAATGTTCCCTCTACACTGCCCCCACTATTAAACACTCCCAGGACAGGGACAGCATAGGGTTAGATACAGTGTCTAGCTCCCTCTACACTGTCTCCCCATCAAAGAGTCAGAGGTGTAGACAGGTTTAATGTCATTGTCACTGAAGGTCTCTCTCCGAGATGGGGGGGGTGGGGGGTTCTGCTTCCTGACATCGATCCCACAATCCCCGGTTCGGAGCTAATGTCCCTCCCTTGTACTTCTGAAGGAGTGGAGGATGCTGGGTAAAGAGGTCATGGCTGCTGGTTCCTGTCAGCATCACCCGCCAACAAGATCCGAATACCCTCAGAACACACAGAGAGAGAAAGAGGCCGCTCAGCCCCTCCAGCCATTCAAATCTGATCCACATCAGAACTTTGAGAAAGACACAAACGTCAGCACTTTCCAAAACCTTCTGCAATGGTGGCTTGACCCAACGACCTTCTGAGTGCTAACAGCAAGCAGCATCCCAGTGAGCCCCTCGGAATTCTGGGACAGGGTGAGGTCTGCTGGAGCTCAGAGTCGAAGAGTGTGGCGCTGGAAAAGCACAGCTGGTCTGGTATTTAGCTGACTTACAAGGAATGGTCAGGGCATTTATCCATTGCGGTTATGTATTGGAAAGGGGGGTTTCGGTCCATTGGGATGGCGTAGATGGGAGAGAATGGGAAGGTGTTGTGAAGTTGTGTACAATCCCTTAGGAATTGAAAAGCAATGCGCGGTCCCTTTAAGAAGTCAAGTCATTTTCTCAGCTGAGAGATTTTTTTTTTTTTAAAAAAAGCTGTGTGGGCGGCAGGTTTCAGTCGCCCAATTTAAAACGTTTTGCATCAAACAGCCAAGCAGCAATTTTACCAAGTTCACAAGGCAGCCTGGCAACACAAAGTGCCAGGGACCCAGGTTCGATTCCAGTCTCAGGGCGACTGTCTGTGTGGAGTTTGCACATTCTCCCCGTGTCTGAATGTGTTTCCTCCGGGTACTCCAGTTTCCTCTCACAATCCAAAGTCGTGCAAGATAGGGGAACTGGTCGTGCTAAATTGCCCGTAGTGTTCTGGGATGTGCAGGCGAGGGTGGATTGGCCATGCTAAATTGTCCCGTATTGTCCCAGGATGCGCAGGTTTTGATGGATTGGCCGTTATAAATTGCCCCGTGGTGTCCAGGGATGTTCACGATAGGGTGGATTGTCAGTGCAAAATTGTCCCATAGTGTCAGGGATGTGCAGGTTAGGACGGATTGGCCGTGCAAAATTGTCCCATAGTGTTCATGGATGTACAGATTAGTGTGGGTTGTCCATAGGAAATTGTCCCGTCGTGTCCAGGGGTGTGCAGGCTGGGGAGGTTTGGCCATGCTCCATGGTCCCATAGTGTGCAGCGATGTGCAGGTTAGGGTGGATTGGTCATAGGAAATTGTCCTGTTGTGCCCAGGGATGCGCAGATTAGGGTGAATTGGCCGTGGGAAATTGTCCCATTTGGTACAGGGATCTGCATGTCGGGGTAGATTGGCCATGGGAAATTTACCATAGTGTCCAGGAATAGGTAGGTTAAGGTAGATTGGTCAGGGGAAATTGTCCCATCGCACCCAGGAATGTGCAGGTTAGGTGCATTTGTCAGGGGTAAATGTAGCTTAAAATGGTGTGGGAATGGGTCTGAGTGGGTTACTTTTTGGTGGGTTGGAGTGGACTTGCTGGGCCAAATCCCAAGTAAAGATTCTGTGACAGTTTAAATTCAGTTAGTTAGTTTAAAATGTCACTTGGAGACTAAAAAAACAAATAAATTTAAGTTTGGCTGTTTTGACAACTCAGACCCATCTGGATTGTGAAAACATTGATGTTTGACAGGTGATATATAACCAAATCAGGAAAGAGCCAATTGCCATCTGAAGAGGAAATAATCACCTTGCTCTCACAAGAAATCTCTGCGATCTCTGAGGCTCCCATCCACCCACCCAGCCATAAACATGACCACAGCACGTTCAGCTAACATTCCTGTATTAGAATTTGGCAGAGAGAGGCGTTCAGAACAGGAGAAATTCCAGAGAAGCATCCCTGACAGCAGGAGAGACAGAGGGGAAAGGCTGGAGAAGACAGAATAATATTTCAGAAGACACATCCAATGTCACCACTGAGAGATTAAGTTTTGATATTTTGTGTTGATTTAAAAGTGGGAGATGTATTTAAACGAACAGCATCCCATTAGAATCTTGTTTTATTCGGGAATGGGCAATTAGAGAGACATTGCTCGGCTATTACTGGCTCTGTTAATTTGTTCCTTGTTGGAGTTGAATAAATGCATTTTTTCTTGTTACAAATCAGAGATTCCTTTCATATAACCGCACCGTTAACAGGTTACAAGGCGTAAGGTGAGTTTTCTGTGTGTTTTGGTTTAACTATCAGTAGATAACCTTTACCTGCAGTCTTAACGGGTTGGGGCTGGTGTGTCAGATGAATGATCAGCGGACCATGAACTTTCCCTTTCGAAACAAAGGGGGTTCGGGTCCATTGGGTTTGTGTCCAGAGTGCATTGCTGGAAAAGAACAGCTGGTCAGGCAGCATCCAAGGAGCTTGAAATTTGACGTTTCGGGCACAAGCCCTTCATCAGGAATGAGGCTGGGAGCCGAGGGTGTGGAGAGATAAATGGGAGGTGGGTGGGGCTGTGCTGAAGGTAGCCGACAATGTGATAGGTAGATGAGGGTGGGGAAATGATGACAAGGTGTGAGGAGTGTGGAGCGGATAGGTGGGCAGGAAGATGGACAGGTAGGAAAGAACATGAGGGCGTGCCACACAGGAAGATTGGATCTGGGATAAAGTGCGTGGAGGCGAAAAGAGGGAACTGATGAAATCCACATTAATCCCATGTGGTTGAAGGGTCCCAGGGCGGAAGATGAGGCTTTCTTCCTCTAGGTATCGGGTGGTTAGGGTTTGGTGATGGAGAAGGCCCAGGAAAAGCATGTCATTGGTGCAATGGGAGGTGGAGTTAAAGTGTTCGGCCATGGGGTGGTGGAGTTGGTGGGAGCGCATGTCCCAGAGATGCTTTCTGAAGCGTTCTGCATTTAGGCATCTTGTTTCCCCAATGTAGTGGAGGCCACACCAGGAGCAACGGATACAGTAGAGGACATGTGTGGAAGTGCAGGTAAATGCCTGATGGATGTGGAAGGTTCCTTTGGTGCCTTGGGCGGTGGTGAGGGGAGAGGTGTGGGTGCAGGTTTTGCAATTCTTACAGGGGCAGTGGAAGGTGCCAGGAGGGTGGATTGTTGAGGCACGTGGACCTGAGAAGAGAGTCGCAGAGGGAATTTTTTTTTTGCGGAATGCAGATGGGGCAGGGAGGGAAATAAATGAATGGGGGGGGGGTCCGTTTGTGCAGAGTAGGAATGAACAGGATGGGGTTTCGGTTCATTGGGATTGTGCAGAATGGGTGTAAACGGGGCGGGGATTGATTCCAATTGGATTGTGTAGAGTGGGAGTGAGCTGGAAGACATTTCATCCATTTGAATTATGCAGAGTGGGAGCGAAGGGGGCGGGGCTTAGTGTTTATTGGGATGGTGCAGAGTGGGAGTGAATGGGAAAAGGGTTTTGTGTCCATTCAGAGAATGCAGTTTAAGAGTGAACGGGAAAGCGTTGGGGTCCAGGAACAGGAAGGGTTTTGTGTCCATTCGGATTGCAACAAATTGGAGCGAATGGGAAGAGGCTTGGGACCATTGGGATTGTGTAGAGTGGGAGTGAATGGGGTTTGGTGCCAATTCGGATTCTTCCAATTGAAAGCGAACAGGAAGGGTTTTGGGACCATTGTCACTTTTGAGAATGACAGTGAACAGGAGGGGGTTTGGTGTGCAGTGGGATCATGGAAAGTGGGAATGAACAGGAAGAGGATTGGAGCCATTGGGATTTGGTAGAGTATGAGTGACTGCGTAGGAATTTGGATCCATTAGGATTGTGTAGAGTGGGAATGATCGGGAAGGTCTTTGCATTCATTAGGATTCTGTCGAGTGGAATTAGATGGGAAGGGATTTAGGTACAACGTCATTAAAACGAGTGGAAATGAAGAGCATGGGATTTTGTGTCCATTGGGACGGTGTAGAGTGGTAGTGAATGGGAAGGGGTTTTGAAACCACTGGGATTGTGTGGTGTGAGATTGAATTGGAAGGGGTTTGGATCCATTGAGATTGTGTGGTGTGGAAGAGAATGGGAAGGGGTTTGGGCCGATTGGGATTTTGTAGAGTAGGAATGAATGGAAAGCAGATTAGTCCATTGGGATTGTGTGGATGAGAACGAGCAGGAAGAGGTTGGGGTCCACTGGGATTGTTGAGACCCAAAGGGAATCACAAGGGGAATGGATCCATTTGGACAATGTAGAATGGGAATTAATGGGAAACAGTTGGATTGTGTGGTGTGGGGTTGAACGGGAAAGGGCTTAGGTCTATTAGGATTGCATTAAGTGGGAGTGAATGGGAGTGAGGCTGAGTCCACTGGAATTGTGTAGAGTGAGAGTAAATGCAATGGGGTTTGGGTCCGTTGCGATTGTGGAGGGTGGGAGTGAATGGGAAGGAGTCTGAGTCCATTGGGTTGTGTAGAGTGGGAGTGAATGGGAAGGAGTCTGAGTCCATTGGGTTGTGTAGAGTGGGAGTGAATGGGAAGGAGTCTGAGTCCATTGGGTTGTGTAGAGTGGGAGTGAATGGGAAGGAGTCTGAGTCCATTGGGTTGTGTAGAGTGGGAGTGAATGGGAAGGAGTCTGAGTCCATTGGGTTGTGTAGAGTGGGAGTGAACGGGAAGGTGTGTGAGTCCATTGCAACAATGTCGATTGTGAATCGTACGGGAACACTTTTAGCAAGAGTGAGGACTGCGGATGCTGGAGGTTAGAGTCGACAGAGTAGTGCTGGGAATCCACAACAGGTCAGGGAGCATCCGAGGAGCAGGAGAATCAACGTTTCAGGCAAAAGAAAAAACGCTTCTGAGAAGATGTAGAGTTGGTTGGAATAGAAAGCAGTTGAGAACATTGAGTTTGTACAGAGAGCAAGTGAATGGGAAGGTGTTTGGTTGCATTTAGATTACACAAAGGAGTGAATACAGAGCCTTTGTGTCCAATGGGCTTGTGCACAGAAGGAGTGATCAGGAAGGGGGTCTGGGTCTGTCCGTTGGGATTTTTTAGAGTGGAGTTGAATGCAAAAGGGATTGTGTCCATTGGGAGTCGGTGGAGTGGGAGTGAACGGGCAATGGTTTGGGGTCCATTGGGATCATAGAGAGTTGAAGCCAATGGAGAGGGCTTTTGATTCATTGGAATTGTGTAGCGTGGGAGTGAATGTAAAGTAATTTGGATCAATTGAGATTGTGTCGAGTGGCACTAATTGGAAGGTGTTTAGAGCCATTGAGATTGCGTAGACTGGGGACACACTGGAGGAACTCTGTGTCCATTGCAACTGAGGCGATTGGCAATGAACAGGAAGGTGCTTGGGTGGACTGGGAATGTGTAGACTGGGTTTGAAAGGGACGTGTATTAATCCATATTGGTTTGCAGAGTGAATTGGGAGACATTTGGACGTATACAGTGGGACTGAACACAAATGGTTTGTGTCAATTGGGCTTGTGGACAGAAGGAGTGAGCGGCAATGAGATTGAACGTGAATGCTTTTGTGTCGATGGCAATATTGTAGCGTGGGAGTGAACAGGAAGTGGTTTGAGTCAATTTGGATCGGGTACAACAGGAGTAAGCTGGATGTGGATTGGGTCTATTAGGATTGGACAATGTTGGAGTGAATGGGGTGGTGGCTACATTTCCACTGGGACTGTGTACGGTGGGAATAAATGAGAAGTGAATTGGGTCCAGTGGGCGGCACCGTGGTCAACATCGCTGCCTCAAAGCACCAGGGACCGGATTCGATTTGACCCTTGGCCGACTGGCTGTTTGGAGTTTGCACATTCATGATAGAATCCCTACAGTGTGGAGACTGGCCATTTGGCCCAAACATCTATTCTGACCCTCCGAAGCGTATCCTGCTTCGGCTCAATCCCCTATCCTATGACCGTATATTTCCCCTGGCTAATGCCCCTAACCCAGGCACCCTTGAACATTATGGGCCATTTAGCATGGCCAATTCATCGAGCATGTATATCATTGGACAGTGAGAGGAAACCAGAGTAGCTGGAGGAAACTCACACGGATGTGGGGTGAATGTGCAGACTCCGCACAGAAAGTCGCCCCGAGCCTATAATGGAAGCAGGGTCCCTGGCACTGTGAGGCAGTAGTGCTAACCACTGAGCCACCCTCGAGCCTGCATGGGATTCCTCCAGGTGCTCTGGGTAACTCCGATGGATTCGCTATGATCAATTTCCTATCGTGTCCAGGGATGAGGAGGTTATGGTGGATTGGACATGCTAAATTGTCCTGTCGTGTCCAGGTATGTGAAGATTAGGGTGGGTTGGCCGTGCTCAGTTGACCTGTTGTATTCAGGGATGTGCAGATTAGGGTGGATTGGCTGTACTAAATTTTCCCGCAATGTGCAGGGATGTGCAGCTTAGGGTGGATTGGCTGTGTTAACTTGACCTGTAGTGATGAGAGATGTGCAGTTTCGGATGGATTGGCCGTGCTAAAACTATCTTGTAGCGCCCAATCGTTTGAAGGTTAGGATGGATGCTAAATTGTCCTGTAGCGTACAGAGATGTGCAGGTCAGGGTGGATTACCACGCTAAATTGTCCCATATTGTCCAGGGATGTGGAGGTGAAGTTGTGTTGGCTTTGGGAAATTGCCCCATAGTGTCCAGGGGTGTGAAGGTTCGGGTGGGTTGGCCATAGGAAATTGTCCCGCAGTGTCCAGGGGTGTGCAGGCTAGGGTGGATTGGCCATAGGAAATTGTCCCACAGTGTCCAGTGGTGTGCAGGTTAAGGGTGTATTGGTCATGCTAATTTGTCCCATAGTGTCCAGGGGCAGGCTCGGTGGATTAGCCATGATAAATGCAGCGAGACAAGGATGGGGTGTGTCTGGGAGGATTGGTGTGGAAACAATGGGCTGAATGGTGTGCTTCCAGTCTATACGAATTCTACCTAATGTTGCAATGAATAGGAAGGGTGTCTAACCTTTGGGATAATGTTGCGGAGCTGGCTCGATTGATAGGCAAGAAGTCCGAATTTTGTGTTCATAAAATAGGGAAAGCTTTGCATGGTCCTTTTAAAAGGTGAAGTTTTTTTTCTGTGATTATAAGTATATAATGGACTTCTGCAAGCTGCAGCTTGAAAGTTTGCAAGGAAACAGAAACCACCCAAATTGAAATGCTAGCATCAAAAGGCCGAGCAGTTACAAGCAGCCGTATCTACCAAGACAACAGGCTTTTGCATTGAGCCAATCACTTTGAACCAGGCTCGTAGATATCAAATACCTACTAAACTAAAAATCTGATGCTTTTTGACAACATAGAACCAATCATATTGTCAGAAATATGGATATATCATCAAGAATGTAAAAGGAAGGTGTCAGTTGGGCAAAGACCTAAGAGCCAGTTGCTGTCCACTCAGGATAACGGCCCTCAGCTTTGCAGAGAGAATCGCTGGCTTTCACAGCCTCCTCTCTGTTGAAGAGAAAGCACCGTTTCAATAACATTGGTACCAATGGCATATCGGGTGAAGACTCCTGACAGGCAAATCGATGGAGAAAGCGCAGAATATTGCAGAAGACGCGCAACCTGACTGTTATTTCGAGAGAATGAACGCATTGTTTTATCTGAGTGGGACTTGCATCTATTGGAACAGCAAAACATGCGAATCTTGTTTTATTCGTGAATATGTTAGTAGTTAGCAAGGATTTATTCAGTTTGGTAAGAGTTGATTTAAGTGAGATTAATAAATTGGTACTTGTTGATGATAAAGTAGAGTCAGTGGTTTATTTTATTTGACCACTAGATGTCACTGAAAGCAGGTTTCATAACTTAATGCACTACTTTTACAGATTATAGTACGTGTTGTTCCTCCTTGGGTGTTTCAGCATTCATTCTCAGATGTAATGGGGGTGGGGAGTCAATCATCACTTTATAACAGATCTGGGGCTTCGGTCCAGGATTTTGGACTGGGGTATAGACGGATTTGAAAAGATGTAGGGCACAAAATGTCCCAGCAGATGAAAACAGACTTGGTGTCTAATGCCCTAGACCTTTAACTAAAACTGATGCGAGAAGTGGAACAGTGAGCAATACAGCAACATACAGGCCCTTCGGCCCCAGACGTTGTGCCAACATTTTATCCTACTCTCACATCAAAGTAACGTATATAACCTTCACTGTACTGCATTTCATGTGCCTATCTCAGAGTCGGTTAAATGTCCCCATTGTGTCTGACTCTACCACCACTGCTAGCAGTAAATTCTAAACACCCACCACTCTCTGAGTAAAGAACTTACCTCTGACATCTCCTCTAAAACTTCCTCCAATTTTGCTCCCTTGTGATAAACATTTCCACCATTGGGAAACATCTCTGGTGGCCCAGCCTAGCTATGCCTCTCAACATCTTGCATACTTCTATCAAGCCACCTCTCATTTTTCACTCCAATAAGAAAAGTCCTTGCTCCCTCAACGTTTCTTCATTCGACTTGCTGTGCAGTCCAGGCAGCACCCTGGTAAATCTCCTCTGCACCCTCTCTAAAGCTTCCACATCTTCACAGTGACGAGGCGACCAGAACTGAACTCAATGCTCCAAGTGTGATCTAATCAGGGTGTTACAGAGCTGCAACATCAACTGGCAGCTCTTAAACTCAATCCCCCCCCTGCTAATGCAAGACAACACACCATACGCCTGCTTACCAACCTGACCAACTTGAGAGAGATCTACGGACATGGACCGCAAGATCCCTCTGTTCCTCCACACTGCCAAGAATCCTGCCTTTAACCGATATTCTGTAGGCAAATTCTAAAGATTCACTCTCCAAAGTGAGTCACTTCACACTTTTCCAGGTTGAACTCCATCCATCGCTTATCAGCCCAGCTCTGCATCCTGTCGGCACGGTGGCACAGTGGTTAGCACTGCTGCCTCACAGCTCCAGAGACCCGGGTTCAAATCTCGCCTCAGGCGACTGACTGTGTGTAGTTTGCACGTTCTCCCCGTGTCTGCGTGGGTTTCCTCCGGGTGCTCCGGTTTCCTTCCACAGTCCAAAGATGTGCAGGGTCAGGTGAATTGGCCAT
>NC_057753.1:15323203-15324400 GCF_004010195.1 Chiloscyllium plagiosum
AAGTTTATAATGGACTTCTGCAAGCTGCAGCTTGAAAGTTTGCAAGGAAACAGAAACCACCCAAATTGAAATGCTTGCATCAAAAGGCCGAGCAGTTACAAGCAGCTGTTTTTACCAAGACAACAGGCTTTTGGATTGAGCCAATCACTTTGAACCAGGCTCGTAGATATCAAATACCTACTAAACTAAAAATCTGATGCTTTTTGACAACATAGAACCAATCATATTGTCAGAAATATGTATATATCATCAAGACTGTAAAAGGAAGGTGTCAGTTGGGCAAAGACCTAAGAGCTAGTTGCTGTCCACTCAGGATAACGGCCCTCAGCTTTGCAGAGAGAATCGCTGGCTTTCACAGCCTCCTCTCTGTTGAAGAGAAAGCACCGTTTCAATAACATTGGTACCAATGGCATATCGGGTGAAGACTCCTGACAGGCAAATCGATGGAGAAAGCGCAGAATATTGCAGAAGACGCGCAACCTGACTGTTATTTCGAGAGAATGAACGCATTGTTTTATCTGAGTGGGACTTGCATCTATTGGAACAGCATAACATGCGAATCTTGTTTTATTCGTGAATATGTTAGTAGTTAGCAGGGATTTATTCGGCTTGGTAAGAGTTGAGTTAAGTGAGATTAGTAAATTGGCACTTGTTGATGATAAAGTAGTGTCAGTGGTTTATTTTATTTGACCACTAGATGTCACTGAAAGCAGGTTTCGTGACTTCATGCACTACTTTTACAGATTATCGTGCGTGGTGTTCCTCCTTGGGTGTTTCAGCATTCATTCTCAGATGTAATGGGGGTGGGGAGTCAATCATCACTTTATAACAGATCTGGGGCTTCGGTCCAGGATTTTGGACTGGGGTATAGACGGATTTGAAAAGATGTAGGGCACAAAATGTCCCAGCAGATGAAAACAGACTTGGTGTCTAATGCCCTAGACCTTTAACTAAAACTGATGCGAGAAGTGGAACAGTGAGCAATACAGCAACATACAGGCCCTTCAGCCCCAGACGTTGTGCCAACGTTTTATCCGACTCTCACATCAAAGTAACGTATATAACCTTCACTGTACTGCATTTCATGTGCCTATCTCAGAGTCGGTTAAATGTCCCCATTGTGTCTGACTCTACCACCACTGCTAGCAGTAAATTCTAAACACCCACCACTCTCTGAGTAAAGAACTTACCTCTGAC
>NC_057753.1:15325071-15332081 GCF_004010195.1 Chiloscyllium plagiosum
TAATCTAATCTAATCTAATCTGTCAATGTCCCGTTGCAATCTACAACAGCCCTCCACACTAACCAAAACTCCACCAAGCTTCATGTCATTGGCAGACTTATCAAAGTACCCTTTCGCGTCCTCATTCAAGTCATTGATAAAACGCACATGGAAAATCTGTATAATTTCGGTTGCATATTGTTGGATAAATCAAGAGTTGGGGAAATGTTTCTTTACATGGTTGAAGTGGTTCCGGGCATGAAGAAGCTTCCCAAATTTGCCAAGTAAGTTACGAAAGGCAAGAAAGGGTGACACTTGCAGAACTTGGGTTTCACATTGGGTTTAACTCGGGATAATAGAAAATTGAAATTGTAACTGAGTTAACCAAGCAGTTAGGAATACCAGAGAAAAAATCGAGTGTGGTGGAGTGAGGAAAAAAAAAATCAAATTCTGAATAAGACAATTGGAGTCAGAAAAATCGAGTGTGGTTGGAGTGAGGAAAAAAAAATCAAATTCTGAATAAGACAATTGGAGTCAGAAAGTGAAACTGAAAGGGAAAGAAAGGGAGAAGAAGGGGGACTGAAACGGTTTTGAATTAGAGTTAAAAGCAATGGAAAAGGAAAGTGAACGAAGCTGAGGAATAAAATGAAAAAGAGAAGGATGAGAGAAAGTACTCCCATCTTCTGAACTCCAGAGGTTGGCAATTAGACAGGAAAGTCGGTGTAACAGGATGGAGGGGCAGAAAGGAGGTAGATTTAGTGGGGAGGATAGTATGATGAGCCAACTCATCATAGCCAAAGACCAGGTGGGATATTTACGAATATGTCCAAACTTTACCAAAACTCGATGAAAAAAGCTACAGAAGCCTTGTTCATTTTCCTTTGAGAAATTGGCTAACCAGACGAAATGGCCGGATTCCGTGTAGGTGATGCTGATTCAGACCAAGTTGTTGGCAGGGCTAGTGAGGCGTTCGCAGCCCTGTCAGAGGAGATGTTAGGAGAATACGAATGCGCGTTTCATTGCCTACGGATTGGTGTCAGATACATATAGGCAACAGTTCAGAAATGTACTGAAGGAACCAGGTCAGACATATGCCGAGAATTAAATTGAGCAACTTCCACAGATGGGATGAGAGAATGAAAGGTACAAAAGATATACGAAGCTCTTAGAGACAGGGACTCATGATGAGTAACAGAAAGACGAAACAGTGAGAACAGCTGCAGAGATGGCGGGTGAATACCCATTGATGCATAAATCGAAATCTGGATTCCGATAGCAATTTCATCTGGCGAGGGATAGAGATTGAGAAAGAAGGAGATCCTCAAAATAAAAATAAAAGTGCATCAGAATGGGAAGCGTTTAGCCCAGGTGAATAAAGGAGAAAGTGAGGTCTGCAGATGCTGGAGATCAGAGCTGAAAATGTGTTGCTGGAAAAGCGCACTGAAGAAAGGGCTTAGTGGTTAGGGTGGTTAGTGTGGAGGGCTGTTGTAGATTGCAACGGGACATTGACAGATTAGATTAGATTAGATTAGATTAGATTACTTACAGTGTGGTAAGCCCTGAAGAAAGGGCTTACGCCCGAAGCGTCGATTCTCCTGTTCCCTGGATGCTGCCTGACCTGCTGCGCTTTTCCAGCAACACGTTTTCAGCACAGGTGAATAAAGAAACCCAAGAGGGTGGAGAGGAGGTGAAAGACCTCAGGTAATTTCACTGCAGTCAGGGGGGGGGTGACACAACGTTTCAGAGAGGCACTGGGACAAAGGATGCGGGAAAAGAGCCTAAACCGTTGGGATTAGTTAAGGTAGGGAAAGAAATCCCAGGAGAAGCTGTAGAAGAGTGCACTGCCTCTTCAGGGGCGGGATAGTGAGATAGCGTCCAATCTTTTCAAAGAATTCACATGTGTAGGTCAGGTTTACTCAGTGAGAACATAAGGAGTAGGTAACAAAGTTGAGAGATACGGGAGATAATCTGTCTAATGGTAAGATATTCGCACTCCTGAAGTATTTTCCGAGAGATAGTAATCTTGGGAATGGATGGAGACAGGAGTAGTGTCTCCCTGTGTCGGATAAGGCCAGAACGTCCAGTCAAAATTGGGGAAGAAGCGATAGTGGGAGTGATGGAAAAAAATGGGTATCGTAGGAATCCAGTTTATTCTTGGAAATGATGTAGCTCGATCACGGGCCGGAGTGAAGCCTGGTGTCGTGCAAATGCCAGGAAACAAAAACGGAGAACTGAGGAGTCAAAGATATCCTGGGATTTTTCCCGGAGTGTGTGCTGACAGGATGTCACAGCCATAAGTTAAGACAAGAAGGGAAAACAGAAAGGTGAAGGAGTTGAGGCCGGGTTAGAACATAGAACAAAGAACATAGAACAATAGAACCCACCCCTGACATCTCGTCCTTCCACCCTTCACCTTAAATTTATGTCCCCTTGTAACACTCTGTTGTACCCGGGGGAAAAGTTTCTGATTGTCTACTCTATCTATTCCTCTGATCATCTTATAAACCTCTATCAAGTCACCCCTCGTCCTTCGCTGTTCCAACGAGAAAAGGCCTAGCACTCTCAACCTATCCTCGTACGACCTATTCTCCATTCCAGGCAACATCCTGGTAAATCTTCTCTGCACCCTCTCCAAAGCTTCCACATCTTTCCTAAAGTGAGGCGACCAGAACTGCACACAGTACTCCAAATGTGGCCTAACCAAAGTCCTGTACAGTTGCAACATCACTTCACGACTCTTGAATTCAATCCCTCTGCTAATGAACGCTAATACACCATAGGCCTTCTTACAAGCTCTATCTACCTGAGTGGCAACTTTCAAAGATCTATGTACATAGACCCCAAGATCCCTCTGTTCCTCACCTGACTAAGAACCCTACCGTTAAGCCTGTATTCCGCATTCTTATTTGTCTTTCCAAAATGGACAACCTCACACTTGGCAGGGTTGAACTCCATCTGCCACTCCTCAGCCCAGCTCTGCATCATATCTAAGTCCCTTTGCAGCCGACAACAGCCCTCCTCACTATCCATCTGACATCCTGTTTGATGAGATGGTGAAGGAAAAGCCTTAAGCAGGCACAGAATCAGACAGAGGTGCTTTGTTGTGAAAGATTTATGAATGTATCACACACAAAAAAATATAGATGAGATGATAAAATATTGATGTAATAACACATACTTGGAAAAGGATTCCGAGCATATTTCGGAATGCTACGCCATTAAAGATAAAATCATACGGCAGAAATGGAGACCTTGGCAATTAGTGCAGATTAGAAATGGGCGGAGGTTCACAGACAGGAATTATTGTGGGCAGTGCATGAATTACGTATAGCAGGTCAGCTAGGAATGAAGAGGGCTCAGGCTAAGATACAAAAGCAGTTTAATTGGCCTGGGTTACACAAAGATGTCCCTGCCATATGTGTCACATGGTCGGAAATCCACAGGCGGTGGTAAAACCAGCGCCTTCGATGCCAGTTCCCGCATTTGAAGAACTTTTTACACGGGTCAGAATGGATTGTGTTGGACCTCACCCTAAAACTATGAACTAGCATTTGCTCTACGTAACGGGTGTGTCTACCAGGTTTCTAGAGGCAATTCCACGATGGAATGTCAAGGAAAAAGGTTTCCAGGGGAGTTGCTTGCTTTCTTACCCGCTATGGATTGGCGAGGGAGATGCAGTCACAGCCACGGTCAAGTAAATTAAGCGAATCAAAGATAGTGTGGACATCAAAAACCTTAAATCAAGTGCATGCCATCCTGCGTCTTAGGGAGTACTGGAAAGGTGGCCTCAGACACTAAACACCTTGCTGAATATATTGCTAGGATTATCTAAGTGATCAGAATAAAGGTATCCCATTTATCTTCTTTGCTCTCAGAGATGCTCCAAATGAATTGACTCAGTTTATGCCGTGTGAATTGATATTGCCACATGAACTAAGAAAGCCTTTCAAATTAATGAAGGAAAAGTTAATGGGTCCAAAATCAGAGATCTTACAGTTCGACTACGGATCTGAGGTGAGAGAAAGGTTAAACAAAGTTCTTGAATGAGTCAGGCAACTTTCGAATGTGGGACAGCACCGCGTGAAGCAAGTCGAAGATTTTAATAATCTGAAATTCGTACACTTGGCCGTGTGGATAAAGTTTTGGTCCTGTTACCAGTGGTTGGAGATCCCTTCAAAACACGGTTTAGTGGTCCCTATCAGATTGAAAAATAAAATCAGGTGAATTATCTGGTAAAAATGGCAGATAGAAAACAAAATAATGTGCTGTGTATATCATGTGAACATGCCGATATATTACTATGACAGGGAAAGGGGGGGAGTAACAGATATTACTTAGTGACACTCAGAGTGAGGAAACAAATCCAGATGATTCAGATTTTAATGTCCCTCTCAATAAATTGACTCATGAGGATTTCGTCATGGAGTGGGACAGGGTAGTGAGCTGTCTATCCCAGGAACAGTGAACTGAATTGAAAAAAAATCGTACCAGAGCTATGAGGACTTATGCAGGAATAGAATGTCATATTACACGAGGTTGCCATAGTGTTTGCTGTTCCAATAAAAGAACACCCCTACAGGCTAAATCCTCTCAAAGCAGTGCAGATTCAGAAGGAAGTGGGGGAAGCACGGTGGCTCAGTGGTTAGCATTGCTTCCTCACTGTGCCAGTGACCTGGGCTCAATTCTGGCCTCAGACGTCGATCTGTGTGGAGTTTGCACATTCTCCCCGTATCTGCATGGGTTTCCTCCTGGTGCTCCAGTTTCTTCCCACAATCCAAAGATATGCAGGTTATGCCATGCTAAATTGCCTATAGTGTTCAGGGATGTATGGGTTAGGTGCTTTGTAAATGTAGAGAAAAGGGGAAATGATTTTGCGGGGATACTCTTCAGAGGGTCAGTGTGGACTTGTTGCACTGAAGAGGCTGTTTCCACACTGTAGGGATTCTATGATTCTAAGCAATGTTCCAAGGGGACATCCTCGAGATGATTCAAAGCAAATAGAGTACACCAATTGTACTGGTTTCTAAACCTGATGATACTCAACAATTCTGTATAGATCATCGGAATTCCAACACCATGCCTCAAACTAACTCGTTCCCAATTCCAAGACTGGAGGATTGTGAGGACAACGTGGGGCAATCCACATACATCACAAAGTTGGGCATACTGTGCAGTTACTAGCAAATACCTTTGTCAGAGAGAGCAAAATAAGCTTTGGCTTTTACAGTGCTGTGTATATCATGTGAACATGCTGAAATATGACCATGACAGGGAAAGGGGGAGGGGGGGGGGAAGTAAGAGATATTAGTTAGTGACACTCAGAGTGAGGAAACAAATCCAGATGACTCAGATTTTAATGTCCCTCTCAATAAATTGACTCATGAGGAATTCGTCAAGGAGTGGGACAGGGTAGTGAGCTGTCTATCCCAGGACTCAAAGAGTCCTACAGGATAGGGACAGATGCTTTGGCTCAAACTGGACTATGCTGAACAAAATGTCCATCTACGCGAAACTCATTGACCTGCACTTGGCCCATGTACATCTAATCCATTGCTCTTCATGCTTTGTTTTGTCCCAGTGCCTTGTCAATGTTGTTAATGTATCCGCCTCAACCACTTCTGCCGGTAGCTCATTTCACACCTTTGCCACACTCGGTTAAAAAAAAAGTTGCCCCACAGGTTTGTGCTTTTCCCTCTGATCTTAAACTGACGCCCTCTCATCCTCGATTCATCAATCCTGGGGGAAAAAAAAAAGACTAAATGGATTGATCATTTCCATGCCTCTCATGATCTTATCCACCTCCATAAGGTCCGCTCTCGGTCTTTGCACTCGAAAGAAAATATGTCCGAGCTTGTGTAAACTCTCCCGATAACTTAGACCTAGCAATACCCTTGGAAATTTATTTTGCATTCTTTCCAGTTTAGTAACACCCTTGCTATGACAAGGTAACAAAAAGTGAGTGCAATACTCCAAGTGCAGCCTCATCAATGTCTGTATAAATGCAACACTGTGTCCCAACTTCTATACTCAGTGCCGTGATGAATGAAGACCAATGTGCCAAAACATTTCTTCACTGCCCTGTCTACCTGTGACTCCACTTTCAAAAAATTCTGAATGTGAACTCCAAGATCCCTCTGTTCCACTACATTCCTTAATGATCTACCTCCAGTGCAAAAGTAAACTCCTCCAGCCCTTACAGCCCGTCCCTGTCACTGTCACCTCTGCCGGACGCTACATCAGTTCTCGATCTCTGTAACATCCTCCAGCACCTGCACTACCTCCTTATCTCTCTCACCCACTAGCCACGACAACCTCCCCCTATCTCTGTAACCCCCTGCAGCCCCGAAACACCCTCACTATCGCTGTAGACCCGTCCAAACCTCTCCAACTCGGCAGTCTCCTCCAGCCCAGCCTTTCGCACCCTATCACTGACACCTTCGCCAGATGCTACATACATTCCCTGTCTCATAACCTCTTCCAGACCTCCCACCACCTCACTATTTCTGAAACTCCCTCCAACCCCTACACCCCCTCCTTATCTCTGTTACTCCCAGCCCCAACATTCATTCCGTTTCTCTGTAACCTCCTCGAGCCCTTTTAAACCCTCCCTATATCTGCATCGCCTTCCAGCCCCAATACCTCCTCCCTATCTCTGTCGCCTCTTCCAAAACCCACACCCCTCCTGATCTAATTAAGCTCTTCCAATCCCTGAACCCCTCTTTGTCTCAGTGATCCCATCAAGCCGCATCCCGTCTCCTCCCTATCTCTGTAACCTCCACAACCCCGACCCCATTCATGTCTCTGTAACACTCTCCAGCCCAGACACCCCCTCCCCATCTCTATAGCATCCTCCAACCCCTACACCCCCTCCAGATCTCTGAAATCCAATCCCGCCCCTACATCCTCTCCCTAAATCTGTAACCACCTCCAGCCCATGACCATCGCTATCTCTTCAGCCCCTACACTCTATCTCTGTAACCTCCTCCAGCCGGTATACCCCCTCACTATCTCTGTATCCCCCTCCAGCCCCG
>NC_057753.1:15332755-15332846 GCF_004010195.1 Chiloscyllium plagiosum
ATGTTACGTCCTCCAGCCCCTGCAGCTCTCCATGTATCCGTAACCCCCTCCAGCCCCTACACCTCATCCCTACCTTTGTCACCCCCTCCAG
>NC_057754.1:0-9591 GCF_004010195.1 Chiloscyllium plagiosum
AAGCCCTTCTTCAGGATTCCTGAAGAAGGGCTTATGCCCGAAATGTCGATTCTCCTGTTCCCAGGATGCTGCCTGACCTGCTGCGCTTTTCCAGCAACACATTTTCAGCTCTGATCTCCAGCATCTGCAGACCTCACTTTCTCCTCTTTGCAGTAGTACCAATCCATAGCAGTGACTATTGACTACAATCAATAGAAGAGAACCTAATACTCAAATAAACTGGAAATGACATATCTTCATGGACATGACACCCATTATCATTATCACCTTATCACCTAACTTTTCCCGTTCACAGAGGGAACCATAAGCAACTAAGGTGATCATCACAGGGGTCAACATTTCAGGTAGTTCCATAGCTCAGGGTTGAAATCATTCAGGGACAAGGGGAGCGGACACATGCACACCACTCACCAACTTACACAATGTTCCAAAGCTCAGTACAACTACCTTCCTATAAATCTGTTCAAACAAAACACTCGCTACATGTCAGAGTGAGAACCAAGATGTTTATTGAAGGGAAGCAGTCACCTGTAACCCTAACATGAAAGTATATTTGCGGTGGTATTACTGAGTGCCTGTCTGGTAGAGATCATTCCGAGTGGGTGAAAATTCAGCACCTCCTCCAGGATTCCAGCTCTTCACATCTTCACCCGAAGGTGAGCAGTGAGCAGGAGCATCGGAAACCTGAAAGCTTTTTCCACACAGAGACTAGGTGGATAGTTCACACCTTGTAAAGATCCCATTAAAGCTTGAAGAATTAACCCAATTTCAACTCCCCAAGCCCAATGCAGGGATGAGCGCGCGGTAGGGAGATAGACAGAGAGGTGGGAACAGAAAAGGGGTGGGGGGGGGAGGAGGTCAGAGCAAGAGGGGCACAGGAAGGAGGCTGCAAGAGAAAGGCAGCAGGGAACAACAGGGGAAATACAGTGACACATGGTGGAAATCACAGATACAATCCCCCTAAAAATGTCAGTGCAGTGTGGAGTTAGCTTATCCAGCCGGTCCGGGTTACAGCTCAGACCGTCAGGCAGGTCAGCCCAGAGTCAGTAAGTTCCACATGGTGATCTCTCCAGGAGGCAGCACCAGCTCTTTGGGTCACTGTGAGAAAGGACAGGCCGGTATCAGTGTGTGTGTGAGACAGACAGCGCTGCAGCTAGTCTCTCAGGGAAATGGCAGAGGTACAGAGTGATAACCTTACCCGGCACAAACTGTACAACAGCAACGGACAACTGGCAGGTAGGCAACACCAACATAGATGGGGGGAGGGACCCTGGGGAGATAGGTGAGGGAGTAGGGGGTGGAAAGAGAAGTGGGGAGAAGCAGAGAGGGAGTTCAGAGGGAACAGGGAGGGAGCAAATGTCACCAGATATCACACAGCCGATTTGTTAGAGAGGTGAATGAACAACGACAGGGGAGTGTTAAAGAGAGATCAGTGACTGGCTCCCTTTAATAACATGACAGCTCATGTAACAAAGTGGAACAGAATGACCATTATCATTTACAACCCACACAAACTCTGTACAATATCTTCTTGTGTACGTTTTGATCTGTACAACCTATTTATAGAGAATGTCATAGTGTCCTGGCCTGTACAACAGGAAGACCCTGGGCTCCGAGCCCTCAGGGAAGATATGCTGGTTGGTTGAGTTTCCTTCTCCTCTGTCCATGTATTCCACCCGGATCGAGGTGTTCAGAGCCTGCGCTAACGCGATGATGTGAATGTGGTCGCTCTCCTTGGCCATTGGCTCCACTTCCTGGGGAGGGGAACACGGAATGGGAAATAAATTTGGCAATCGATTCATCCAGCCCCAGTTTTCGCAGCCTTCTCTCCCAGGAATGGAGAAAACAAGTGGGCAACTGTCTACTGCCTCCTCTCCTGATCTTGTGGACTGGGGGGAAATCACCTCCCATCAGATCCACTGCGTTATCAGAGGGACCAACTTTCAGGAAGGAGAGCTGCCCGCAACACCTCTGGTTCCAGATCAATAAATGGAAAGAAAATGAAGGGAGGTGCAAAACAGAATTATAAGGATAGTATCAAACAGAGTGACTGACCAGACTTTGACAAAGACCAACAAAAGCTGAAAGGTGATAAGAGGGTTTGAAAATGAAGAAAGGTTTGAATAGGGGGGAAACTCAAGCCTGGAACATCAATATCAAACAGTCCTGAGAGTTCTGAATAAGTGACATCCTCAGTGCTTGGGAGTCTCCTGTGAAGCGCTTCTGTGATCTTTCCTCCGGCATTTGTAGTGGTTTAAATCTGCCGCTTCCGGTTGTCAGTTCCAGCTGTCCGCTGCAGTGGTCGGTATATTGGGTCCAGGTCGATGTGCTTATTGATTGAATCTGTAGATGAGTGCCATGTCTCTAGGAATTCCCTGGCTGTTCTCTGTTTGGGTTGTCCTATAATAGTAGTGTTGTCCCAGTCGAACTCATGTTGCTTGTCATCTGCGTGTGTCACAAAAGTGCGTCACAGGAGGCTCCCAAGCACTGAGGATGTCACCTAGACAGGGGACGAAACGTATGCAACAAATTCCCAGCTCGGCAAACAGAACCACAACAACGAGCACCCGAGCTACAAATCTTCTCACAAACTTTGAAGTTCTGAATAAATCCTATGGGGAATTCAGGAGAAACACCCTCCCTGCCAGAGACTGGGGAGAATGTGCTCCCACACGGAGGGGTCGAGGAGACTGTTTGAGGAAAAAGCTGGATAAACACATGGGACAGAAACAAACAAAAGCATAATGTGATGGAGGGAAATAACGAGGGGACTAGGCAGTGGGAGGAGGCTTGCGATAAGCAGAAGTGCAAGCACAGAGTCAAAGTGCTGAACTCTCCAGCAATCGAGTCTGTCAGTCCCATAACAGAGGAGTGCTGAGCAGGGTCAGTGCTCCCACCTCAGTTACTGGCAATGACCAGTTAGTGACAGTGCCCAGTGGATCTGTATCCATCAGCTGTCTCAGTGTACAGAGTTGTCAGGCAGAGAGGGGGAGTGGGTGGACAGCATCGCAAAGAGGGGTAGAACACTCTTGTAAAAAAAAACACTCGTAAAAAAACTTCACCTGCTGACAGAATTCCTTCACTGTACGGCCTCCCTCAATGAAATGTTCAAAGAAAGCAGATTCTCGCTGAAGATAGCCTGAGGTGAGGAGTCTCAGGTAAACTACCAGGTAGTCAGACGTGCTCTGGTCATTAAACGCTGTCATCAGGTTAGACAATGAACCCTGCTTCTCCACGAGGTCAATCACATCCATAAACTACAAAACAAACAGGGAAACAGCCTGTCAAAGCAGACTGCCATCTATATCCAAGCCAATATTACATTGTGACAGAACCCCCCTCATCCTACTGCTTCTGAAAAATAGCATGAAGTTTACAGGCAACAGAACACCTCCTGCACATACCTTTCTAAGTATTGTTGGAGACTGTATCAGCTTAACCATTATATCCTTCCCCTGTAAAACAGCATCTCTTCAACCAAATGACTTCTCCTTGCAACAGGCCATTCAACCTCCCTCAAGCCTGAAACACAGGAACAGAAAGAGGCCACTCAGCCCCTCTCCTTGTGCCTATAACACAGGATCAGAAAGAGACCACTAAGCCTGTCTAGCCTGCTACACAGGAACAGGAAGTGATCATTCAGTGAGATTACAGCTGAGTTGTGTTGATGGTTAGGGTGCTGTTAGTGTACAGACTCCCCCACTGCACTCCCCCCAAGCCCCCCCCCCCCACTTCAGGCAGTTTGAAGGATTCACATGCCGCAGAATCCCCCACAGCACTCCATTCACCAGATGATTTCCTAGGATCAGGGAGTCTCGCCCAATGAGTGACCTGGACGAATATCCTCTGGTTATTAGAAAGATGTCATTGAACCACACAAGATGCTGAAGGTGCACAGACAGGATCTATACATTATGTGATAGACTCCCCAGCCAGGGTGAGAGTGTCTTGGAAAAGGGGCCAAGTTACTTCAAACTGAGTTGAGGAGCAAAGTGTTCACACAGCAAGGGGCATACATTTGGAATCCCCTACCTGCCCTCCAATCAGCCTGGTATTTAAACAGTTTCTGCACTGATTGAAGCTGTGCTCACATCTCAGTGGGGAAAAGGGCTTCACTCCCGACCTGAGCTTATGGAGCACATATGCACTGACCCACGGCAGTTACAGCATGAGGACGAGCAGAGCCACACTGACCGTGTTGTGGAAATCCTCGATTGTGAATTCTGTGAAACCCTGGGTCACCAAATCTTCTTTGCTCTTCGAGGCAATAGCTTTAAATCTGTAAAGAAAACAGTGGCAGAAATCGTTGGGAAAGAATTTGCTAGCTTTTATCCAATAAAGCAGAGTCAAACATTTTCTGATAAAAATCTCTGGCTGCCATGTAACAAGACAGTACAAGGAGGCTAGCCATGTGGGCAGGGTTTCAGGGTCAATAAGATTTTGGGGGGGGTGGTGGCTAGGGATCGGTACTGGGACCATAATTACTTACATTAGTCGCTTAGATGAGGGAAGGGGATATACTGTCACTGACTTTGTGGATAACACAAAAATACATGGAAGGGCAAATGCTGAGGGTAACAGCATCTGCAGAGAGATATGGGCTCTGCACTTTGACAGGAGGACTACATGAGCTGAATATTAGTTAAATGAAGACAGACCACAGAAACCTACATAACAGAGGGATCTGTGAGTCCTTGCGCATAAATAACAAAAGCAAACATCCAAATTCAGGGGGAAACAGGGAAGATAAATGGAACGGTCTTTATTTCAAAGGGGATGATGTATAAAAATAGGGAAGCTTTGCAAAAGCTATACTTTGCTAAAACTGCTAGAATACCACGGACAGTTTTGGTCTCCTTATCTAAGGAAAGACAAACTGGCTTTGGAGGCAGTCCAGAGAAGGTTCACTCAGCTAATCCCAGGTATGGAGGGACGATCTTACGAGGATATGTTGAGTAGATTGGGCCTGTAATCATTGATATTTAGAAGAATGAGAGACGACATTATCTCAGAGTAAAGGGCTGCAGATTTAAATCAGAGATGAGGAGGAATTTCTTCTCTCAGAAAGTACTGAATCTATAGATTTCTTTTTAACTGCAGAGGGTTGAAGAGGCTGGGTTGTGAAGTATATTCAAGGTTGAGAGAGACTTTCAATTAGTATGTGAATTGAAGGTTATGGGGAATAGGCAAGGAGGAGGAGGTGAGGGTATCAGATCAGCCATGATAGACTGAATGGCCTACTGCTGGTCCTTTGTCTTATGATCTAAGGTGATGTAGGTAGGAGCTGCTTGGAGATGGGTGTTGTCGGGGAGATTCATACTTCTGTAACTGTTTGCTGTCCTCAAGGAGAGCCTCCAGATGTGCAAAACCAAACGCTCGATAGAAACAGTTGCCATCTGGTCTGGTCTTCCGTATACAACAATAGCGTTTGTGCAGGTCCTGGGAGAGGAAAGAAACAGGAATATGAGAGGGGCCCAGGCTGCTGCGCGTCAAGATCTGTCTCCTACACTGGCACAGTCTGCTCCGTGTCGAGGTTCTCTCTCTCTCCCCCCGCCCCAGGTCAGCGCTGACAGAGTGCTAACCTATGAAAGTTCCTGCCTGCCTTCCTGTTGATCCAGCCAATGTTGAATGAAGAATTATAGTGTGTCCAGGACAGCAGGGACTTACTGATGAAAACAACTCCTGAGACGGGGTTAAGGGCTATAAAACCCAGGCCATATCTCGCCACCACTTTCCAGCAACAACTTTCCCAGTATTCAAATCACTGTCTGTGTCCCTCCAGCCACATTTTCCTCTCAAAGCAGAAAATGCACTTACCTTGACTTTTAACTGATAGACCTGGTCATCCTCAGCATACTCCTTGTAGAGCACAGACAGCTCTAACTTCTCTGATACTAATGGGTTTGTTGTGGCTATCTGTCAGAGTAACAAAAGGTCACAAGGTGAGTCTGAAATTCTGAGCCACATACTGACAGGCTTAATAATATCATCTGGGTCAAAACCCAAACCCCTGACATTTTCCTTCACTCCTTTAAATTCCTGAGCCAGCTGAAAGATGGAGCTCTGAGCTAGTGGTTTGGAGTCTGGTTTAGTGGGTCACTATCAAAGGAGGTGGGAGAGGATATGTGGGGATGGGGCAGGCCAGGAAGAAAGGATGTTAACAAGAACAGGAAAACAGACCCAATCGATCAGTGCCATTGTGGTAAGAAGTGATGGCAGGGAACCCAACAAGAGGACTCAGCTCCTCACTCAGGGATTCGTGTCTTATCAAAGGCATAACCAATCGCACAAGATTGGACTGCGCAAGACATCGCTGCCAAACCAGACCTGGGGTTGGAGGAGAGGGTCTTTCTCCAACTCCGAAAATTAAAAAGACATTCCCTCAGCTCCATCCCCATCAAACACTTCTGGGATAGGGACAACAAGGTGTATCTGAAAATAAAGTTTCCCTCATACTAACCCCATTGCTCTGGGACTTTACCCAAGGGGGTAAAATGAAAGCTCCTTTGGTCTTTTCAAGGAGTTCAGGGAGAAAAATACAACAGCCCCTCCTGGGGAGTCATACCGGGATCAAACATAAATTAAAAAGTCAAACAGAAACTTATACAGCAGAACAGAAACTTACTAAATTCAAATCTCATCTCCTAGGCTGATGATGTATTTCAGCCCCTGCAGGGCCCATCGCTCTCGAACGGCCTTGATGGTCATGGTGAGTGCCGCATGCTCCCTCTCCAGGGACACCTGAGTGTGAATGTAACTGAGAAAGAGGGGCAGACAGTGGGGAATGCCCAGCCCCGTCTCGGCCTACTGCCTGGACCTGTTATTAATGGTCACTTGGCCAGACCCAGTAGTTGTCCACCCCTCCCCCGCACCAGGCGTGGGACGGAAGTGCAACCAAACTTTAAGCAGCAGCTAGAAAGAGGCTGCAAACAGACATATTCCACATAGATATGGAAAATCACTTCCTCCAGGCCACAGACCAAGCACCTCGCCCGTCACTCAGTGAATTTCCTACGGCTGCACGGGGTGATCACATGCAACACCCTCCACCCCAGATGTAACATGGGACGATCCTTTCTGTAGTTAACCCTCCACTGGGGATCCCCGCCACTGAAGAGTCAAACATCACAACAAGGAGTCCCTGGGTGACGGGTGGAGACGGGCAGAGCGCATACTACCAGCCTGAATAGGGAATGCCTCTGCACTGTTTGAAAGAGCATCAGGAGGATTTCCTTCAGGCAGCTCAGAGTCCGTGGCACAGGGCTGATGTCGAGTTCCAGGTGGAGAGTTTGTCTGGATGCTGACCGCATGCACGCTCCGAGCCACCTCAACTTCACGTGAGGAGCCTGGGCCAAGCACCTTATTGGTCAGGCTGTGTATGACACACTATGCTGAATGACAGCTCCGCCCACCTTGCCCAACCAGCCCGCTCCTCCACCATCCAGCAGATCCTGAGCTCTCTCCTCCCTCAGCCAGTTCAAACCGCTCGAGGAGGAACTTGTTATTGAGCAGTGGCTCCCAACTGAGTGCCACCAACTCCTGTAGGAGACAGCTCCTGTGCAAGTTGAATTAGAACTAGAATTGACATCCCCTGCTTAGCAACTCTAACACATCGCTCTACAACCCTTCATCTCCTAACCTAACAAAACCCAACCCCAACAATCTCATCTCTGACGTCTGTAACTAATTCCCCAGATTGTTATATTGGGGGGCAGTGGGTTCTAATAGCTGGAAAGGCGGAGCAGGTGTGGCAGCACCTGTGCAGGGAAAACACAGGTCCAGTGACCCTCCCTCAGAACTGATGACAGCTAGAACAAAGGTAGGTTTTATGCAGAAGATAGAGCAGGGGGAGGGCTGAGGGATGAGGAGTAAACGATAGGAGGAAGTCGACCCAAAACAGAGGGAGGAACAGTTGGACTAGGAGTAGATAATGATCAGTCTGGGAGAATGAATGGCTGCTAATGGGGACTATTAGTGGCTAACAATGGGCTGTGTGTAATAGTAGACAATGTGATAACAAGTAAAAAGCAAAAGAAGCTGCAGTTGTGACAGAAACTGCTTCTTGATATCACGCGTGAGTAGCCACGTTGAACTCTTAAGATATTGCCCCTGACTCTGAACTCCGCAAAACAGGAAATAGGATTTAATTGGGCAAATCAAAACTATTAGAAATTTTAAACACCTAAAGCAAAATTTCTCTTCATAGCCCACATTCATAGACACAAGTACACTCACTCCTTTGTAACTGTGTAACCTCACAGACACACAGCAGGCACCAATGAGCACCTGTCCCAGCAAAATCCAGACAATGGCTCTGCAAGCCAAAGTTCTCCAAAACTTGGAATTGAGCAAAAGTGGACCGATCCATTGCTACAGCACAGAATTCAATTCTGACCTTCAAACAGGGTCTGCACAGGTGCCCCGAGGAAGAGTCATCGGACCCAAAACTTTAACTTTGATTTCTCTTCACAATTGCTGCCAGACCTGTTGAGCTTTTCCAGCAACTTCAGTTTTTGTTTAGAGTCTGCAGAGAACTCACTGGTATTGATGCAGGTACAGAATCTTGAGTTCGGGATCTGACAGCAGACCAATTCAAATTCTCAACTCCATCCTGGACCAGCAAGTAGCTGAGCAGAAAGGGGTGACAAGTCTACTCTTCCTTAACTCAATGTAGCCTCGAAGTAGTGAAGCCACAAGGTTTCAGAGTGGTTTCCCTGCTCAAAGAGAACAGTGTAAAGGTGAATACAAATGCTTGCCCACAGAAACAGAAGCTCTGCAGATGGAGACTCACCTGACTTGAGATGCTGGGTTGACTGACCTGACTCATGTAGATGGCTATCAAGTAAAGAAACCCATCACAACTCACTCACTGGCACGTGGTAAAGCAGCCATAACACACATTGCAAGAGATCAGCTTGACTTTCTGACCAGGATTCACACCCGAGACTTAAAATCCTAAGGATTTTGAAGTCACTCCACCTGACAATGGAGCGGCAATCGGAAAGCTTGTGATTTGAAATAAACCTGTTCGACCAATAACCTGGTGTTATGTGACTTCAATGAAATTGTCCAATGAAACAGATTGAATGGTCTCTCATCTGTCAGATCTGGCACCAGACAGCTACCCCATGTTTCCCCAAGTAACAACACCTCAAAGCAGTTGACAAAACCAAACCACTGCGAGCAGCCCACAGCAATCAGCTCCTGTCATTTGATTCAACAGCCCCATTCACAATTGGTAGGACATTACTTCAGCCACGTTGAACAACATTCATACCCCTTTGCAACAAGAGGCAGCACTCCGGCAGATTCTCCTATACCATGATAGGGAACTGGAGCACCCACTGCCCCTCACAATGGCAACTCAAATCGTTCACTACTCTGGAAGATTCATTCTCTCTCTGGTCACATCTTGTGTGGGAGGATGCAGAGTTAACCAGGAGAACAGCTTTCCCCAGTTCTTCAGGTACATTGGTGTGTTCCAACACTCAGATCTTCTCCACAAATTTATCAAGTGCCTTCAACTTACTCAGATTCCCTTAGTGTAGAAGAATATGCTGGTCACCATCCGACTACATCACAGTAACGGCG
>NC_057754.1:16473-20745 GCF_004010195.1 Chiloscyllium plagiosum
CCCTGTCACTATCACCCTGACTCCCCCACACCCCCAGTCACTGTCTCCATGGCCCACCCCACACCCCTGGTCACTATCTCCACTCCCTCCAGTCACTATCGCCTTCCATCTCACCTCTCCCTTCCCCTGGTCACTATGGGTATCCCCTCTATGCCCATCTCACACATCCCTCCACAACTCCCACTCACTGGGAACCCTATTCCCCTCCCAGTCACTGATCGCCATTGCAGCTCCAGCTTGTTTTCTCTCCATCCTAACTCACTGCCTCCTCTCTTTCACCTTCCTGCCATGAGGATTAGGAATCCCACCCCTATACACCCAGTCATTGCCCCTTTCTCATCCCCTTCCTCCCTTCACCTCCCAACCCAGTGACTGTCCCTTCCCATTCCACTCCCCATCATCCAAGTCATAGTGACCCTGTCCCATTTTGTTCCCTCTACTAAGTTCCTGCTTCTTACTGATTGTTCCTGTCGACAGTGGCCAGCTGCCCATTCCAGGCTCGGCCATTTCCTCCATTCCCCCTGAGGAATCTCAGGATTGAGGCTGTAGGTAAACCTTACAACCAGGTCTCTCTGGTATGCCAATCTGTAAAGTGATAGTGCTGCAGTATAGGAACTCTCCACTGGCTGTAACTGAGACTGGGTCAGTGAGCTGTTCTGGTTGTGATCAGACATCACTCTGCATTGACAACATCCACATGATAGCAAGGAGCTCTTCCCCTTAGGCCCAAATTAAATAAGTCTCGTTGTCATCTCAAAAATTCACTTCACCCATTCCCTCCTGTTTCGAACAGTACTGTGTTCTAAGATTAATATGTGCACATCTCCTGACAATAAGCGTTTTCAGCATTGTTTAAACAAATACCATTTTGAATATTGAAACTGTGATCAATTGTTTATTTTTAATCTGAGCTGGAGAGATTTCTATGAAAGGTGAGTATGTTAAGACCAGCTACAATCATGCTTGTATCACTAGATGAATGGCTTCCTGCACCTCTTATCCATGGATATCATTTCAGGTTTCACCAAACTTTGTCAGCCTTCGATAATGCTTTTATGTTTTTTTTGAATATCCAGCCCCAGAGGGCTGTGGAGGCCAAGTCTCTGGATACTGTCAAGAAAGAGTTGGATAGAGCTCTGAAGGATAGTGGAATCAAGGGTTATGGGGATAAGGCAGGAGCAGGATACTGATTGTGGATGATCAGCCATGATCATAACGAATGGTGGTGCTGGCTCGAAGGGCAGAATGGCCTACTCCTGCACCTATTGTCCATCACAATGCTCCTTTACAAACTATTTAACTCACTCTTACATCGTTACCATAAAACTAGAAATGTTTACAGCACAGAACAAGGCCGTCTGGCCAATCATGGCTGTGCTGCCACATGAGCTGCACAACCTGATCCCACTCGCCATGCAGTTAACAGCAGCCCAAAGCCCGTATTCAGATATTTTTCAGGGAGCTGAAGGTTTCTACCTCTACTCTCCATTCAGGCCACATGCTCCAAACCCCTCACATCTTCATCTCCCCTCTAAACCTTATACCAATTACTTTAAATCTATGCCCCCAGCTCCACCCCACAAATCAGTGATCTCTGTATTAAGGGAGACAGGTCCTTCCCATTTTCTCTATCCAGACCCTTCTCAATTGAATCTCCCAACAGATCTCTGCTCCAAGGAAACCAGCCCTAGCCAATTTGGTCTTTGCTCATCAGCTACATTTTTCTCATGCTGGAAAACAAGGTTGAGATCCATCGCTGAGAGTTGCCTGAGCAACAAAAGATAACACACTGGAACCTAGGTCACTGTACGGTCAGAAGCTGTAACAGAGACTGCCTGCAGTTTGGTGAAACATCGCAACTTTATTTTGGGACCCACTCAGTGCACCAACAGCTGGTTACAAATCACCAGTTACAATTAACGAAACAAGGTGAAACTTGGAGAAGAGGAAGCAGGAGGACGTATGTACATACATACAGCCATACATCATGGAAACAGACTCTTCGGTCCAACTCGTCTATGCTGACCAGATACCCTAAACCAATCTAGTCTCATTTGCCAGTACTTGGTGCACATCCCTCTAAACCCTCCATATTCATATATTCATCCGGATTCCTTTTAAACGCTGTAATTGTACTAGTCTCCCCTACTTCCTCTGGCAGCTCATTTCACACATGTACGCCTTCTGTGCGAAAAAGTTGCCCCTTAGGTCCCTTTTATATTTTTCCACTCTCACTTTAAGCATAGGCTCTCTAGTTCTTGACTCTCCAATGCTGGGAAAAGACCTTGTCTATTTACCCTAACCATGCCCCCTCATAATTTTGTAAACCTCTATAAGGTCACCCCTCAGCCTCCGACACTCCAGGGAAAACAGCCCCAGCCTGTTCAGCCTCTCCCTATAGCTCAAACCCTCCAACCCTGGCAACATCCTTGTAATTTTTTTTGCACCATTTGAAGTTTAACAACATCCTTCCGATAGCAGGGAGACGAGAATTGAATACAGTATTCTAAAAGTGGTCTAACCACCCCCCTCAATGTCCTGTACAGCTGCAATATGACCTCTCAATTCCAAAACTCAAAGTACTGACCAACAAAGCATACCAAACGCCGCCTTCACCACCATATCTCCCTGCAACTCCACCTTCAAGGAGCTATGAATTTGCATGCCAAGTGTTCAGCATCACTCCCTAGGACCTTACCATTAAGTGTTTAAAACCTGATTGGCCTTACCAAAATGTAGCACCTCACATCTATTTAAAAACAGGGAATAGAAGGATAGGGACTGCATAGAGGCAAATGATCTTTAGTTTAGAAATGTCATGCATCAGCATAGTCTTGATGGACCAGAGCTGAAAAATGTGTTGCTGGAAAAGCACAGCAGGTCAGGCAGCATCCAAGGAGCAGGAGAATTGATGTTTTGGGCTAGTTCCTGTGCTGTACTGTTCCTCGTTGTTTCTTTAAGACGGTATTCCTGATCACAGAAACTTTACATGATAACAGCAATTAGCTCATGTCCTACTGAATGCTTTTTTTGTCAAATATTATAAATCAGTGAGACACACTGATGGAAAAACCACCCTCGTTTCCTGTACCTCAACCCTTTCGATTTGAGTATCCCGTAGAATATTCAAACCTAAAATGGGGAGATCACTTTATAAAATTTGACTGAAGAAGGAAATTTGTCACAAGTTATACAACCAGGGAAGCAGACAAACACTGTGCACCTCTGGCCCAGTGCTGCTCATTTCCAGTGTTTTGGACAATAACTCCCTCCACCTGACTCGATGACACTGAGCTCTGCAAAGTAAAATGGATATGCTCTGGACTAACAACTCTCTGCTGTCAACAAATAAATTAACCTCTTCCTTGACAACACTGTCAAACTTCTCTGGTTTGTAGACCAACTCACAGAACAATGAAATAGCCATCCTTCCGACCTAAAACGTTGGCTGTGGAGAGCTGGTCTGTGTTGATTTAAGTGATGGCCTAAGCCACAGACAATAAGACAATAGGTGCAGGAGTAGGCCATTCAGCCCTTCGAGCCTGCACCGCCATTCAATATAATCATGGCTGATCATTCCTAATCAGTATCCTGTTCCTGCCTTATCTCCAAAACCCTTGATTCCACTATCTTTGAGAGCTCTATCCAACTCTTTCTTAAATGAATCCAGAGAGTGGGCCTCCACTGCCCTCTGGGGCAGGGCATTCCACACAGCCACCACTCTCTGGGTGAAGAAGTTTCTGCTGAGCTCTGTCCTAAATGGTCTACCCCGTATTTTTAAGCTGTGTCCTCTGGTTCGGCACTCACGCATCAGCGGAAACATGTTTGCTGATACCATCTTCTATATCATTAACATATATTGCAAAAAACTGCGGTCCCAGCACGGATCCCTGCGGTACCCCACTGGTCACTGCCTGCCATTCCGAAATGGAGCCGTTTATCACTACCCTTTGTTTCCTATCAGCCAACCAATTTTCAATCCAATCTAGTACTTTGCCCCCAATACCATGCGCCCTAATTTTACTCACTAACCTCCTGTGTGGGACTTTATCAAAAGCTTTCTGAAAGTCCAGGTACACTACATCTACTGGATCCCCCTAGTCCATCTTCAGAGTTGCATCCTCAAAAAATTCAAGATTAGTCAAGCATGATTTCCCCTTCATAAATCCATGCTGACTCTGTCCTATCCTGTTATTACTATGCAGATGTGCAGTAATTTCATTCTTTATAATAGACTCCAGCATCTTTCCCACCACTGAGGTCAGACTAACT
>NC_057754.1:20773-22572 GCF_004010195.1 Chiloscyllium plagiosum
GGGGAACAAAGAAATGGCAGAGGAATTAAATGGGTACTTCAGATCTGTGTTCACTTGGGAAGACACAAGCAATCTCCCTGAGGTAACAGTGGCTGAAGGACCTGAACTTAAGGGAATTTATATTTGCCAGGATTTGGTGTTGGAGAAACTGTTAAGTCTGAAGGTTGATAAGTCTCCGGGGCCTGATGGTCTACATCCCAGGGTACTGAAGGAGGTGGCTCGGGAAATCGTGGATGCGTTGGTGATTATTTTCCAGAGTTCGATAGATTCGGCATCAGTTCCTGCGGATTGGAGGGTGGCCAATGTTATTAAGAAAAGTGGGAGAGAGAAAGCAGGAAATTATAGACCGGTTAGTCTGACCTCAGTGTTGGGAAAGATGCTGGAGTCTATTATTAAGGATGAAATTACGGCACATCTGGATAGTAGTAACAGGATAGGTCAGAGTCAGCATGGATTTATGAAGGGGATCTTTCTTCATTTTAGGAATGAACTGATCCTGCAACTTCTGCATTATATACAGAAATATCCGCCATTGTTCCTCCACGGTCTTCCCTGCTAAGGTATTGCACCATTGAACTTTGGCCAGCTCCTCTCTCATAGCTCCATAGTTCCCTTTATTCAACAGAAATATTGTCACTTCCGATTGTACCCTCTCCCTCTCAAATTGCAGATCGAAGCTTATTGTATTCTGGTCACTACTTCCCAATGGCTTCTTCACTTCGAGGTCTCTGACCAATTCTGGTTCGTTACATAATACCAGATCCAGAATTGCCTTATCCCTGGTCAGCTCCAGCAGCTCTAAGAATCCATCTCTGAGGCACTCCACAAAGTCTCTTTCTTGAGGCCCAATACCATCCTGATTCTCCCAGTCTACCTGCATGTTAAAATCCCCCATAACAACTGTAGTGACATCTTTGCGACAGGCCAATTTCAGCTCCTGATTTAACTTACATCCGACATCCAGACTACTGTTTGGGGTCCTGTAGATGACTCCCAAGAGGGTCTTTTTACCCTTAGTATTTCGAAGCTCTATCCACACTGACTCTACATCCCCTGACTCTACATCCCCCTGCACAAGGGACTGAATATCGTCCCTTACCAACAAGGTCACCCCACCCCCTCTGCCCGTCAGTCTGAGCAGAACAAGGAAGCTGAGGGAATCCATGACCAGTCACTGCCTTTTCACAAAGAGCTGGTCCACATCATCACTCTCTCCAAACACTGCTGCTCAGAAACCAAATGTGTCAGCTTCACACATACATACAATGAGACAAAATGCACTCCCCAAAACAGCAAGTTACAGACCCTCTGCAGTCATTTTAAATAAACTTTATTGTAACAGAGACCACTCCAAGACAACAAATCTTCACAAGTCGCATTAAGAAATAAATCTTGAAGGAGACAGCCAAAGGAATGTCGGTGGCCAAGGGCCAGGCTCACAGAATGGTTGGAGTGTGGAAGAGAGGGCTATGGTTCCTCATATACCACAGTCTAGCTGTGGATCATCCTCATTCCCGTTTCTTGTAGTCATTGACATGAGATAGAAACCAGCTCCCCGGAATCAGAATCACAGCCGAAAACAGGGTGAGTGCGAATAGGGACGCCTGAGGGAAGGAGAGGGAGAAAGCAATGGTCAGCAATTACCCTGTCCCCAGGCCACACCCTACTCCATACTTGGGGGAGACACCACCCTCCCCCCCACCTCCACCCTGGGGGAGACACCATCCCCCCCGCCCTCGACCCCGGGGGAGACACCCCCCCAGACTCTGGGGGAGACACCACTCTCCCCCACCCCGAGA
>NC_057754.1:22875-47927 GCF_004010195.1 Chiloscyllium plagiosum
GAGACCCTGGGGGAGACACCACCCCCTCCCCCCCCCCCCCGAGACTCTGGGGGAGACTCCCCGTGGGCCGGGACTGGGGGAGGGTCGCGCTGTCGGAGGGTCCGCGGCCTCTCGGGTGGACTCACCGCGGGCCCGATCTCGCTGTCGGACGCCTTGCTGTTGAGCCGGGCCCGGGCAATGGTGAAGGGCGGGCGGAGCGGGGCGGCACGGCCCACGAGCCCCCGGAGGAGAACGGACATGGCGAGTGAAGAGAGTCGGCAAGGTGAACGGAAACAGGATACACAACCGGAAACAGGCCCGAGCACGTGATACAACCGGAAACAGGCTCGAGCACGTGATACAACCGGAAACAGGCCCGAGCACGTGATACAACCGGAAGCGGGCCCGAGCACGTGATACAACCGGAAACAGGCTCGAGCACGTGATACAACCGGAAGCGGGCCCGAGCACGTGATTTAACCGGAAGCGGGCCCGAGCACGTGATATAACCGGAACCAGGCCCGAGCACGTGATATAACCGGAAACAGATTGGTGCACTCTATGGGCGGGCCTTTTTGACCCACGTGGCCTTCGCGGGAATATGACCCGGGGGCTGTACCCGGAAGTGAACAGCCGATTGTAATATTTTATTAAACAAATTACAAAACATTGACAGCTGTACACAGGAGACAGCAGTTTTACAAGGGAGAGGAGCAGCAAAGCTAGGCCCCGAACCCTACCGTTCAACCATTTTACAGGGAGAGGACAAACCTCAAATCCCAGTTCCACATGTGACAAGACAGTGACAATGACATTTGTACATTAGACAAGACAGACCCAGCAAGCCCCCGCCCCTCCCACCTTCCGGCCACTCTAAGGCAGCCCGCCCCTACCCACCTTCCGGTTCTCGGTCCACCCCATGCCCCGTCAAGTTCTCGGTCCGCCCTGACACACCTTTCGACCACCTCTAGGACAGCCGATTGTATGTTGCATTTGTATAGCGCCTCATCATGGCTTGTTATGTACAATTAGGAACAGGATTTAGCTGTTTGAGCCTGTTCTTTATGGGATTATGCCTGATCTGGTATTGCTCACGTTCACTTTCCTGCCCTTTTCCCCTGTAATCCTTGGTTCCCTGGTTGAAATATATACAAGGACATTGTGGCCCCAAACCACGACCAAATACAATTCACCTCAACCTTTCCAAAGGAAAACAATGACAGTCTCCGGAGATGATGTGGAGAGGCCGGTGTTGGACTCGGGTGGACAATGTCAGAAATCACACCACGCCAGGTTATGGTCTGTGAGAGGTAATTTCGGTTTAAACTTTAAGATGTGCCTGGACCACAGACTGATCTATAATAAAAGACAAAACTTTTGTTTCTTTTCTAGAACATTTTATATGCTCAAAAGTAGAATAGATTAAATTGTGCAGAATGCTGACAATTTGTGAGCAGAGTAAAAACAAACAGGCCCTTGATTGATGAAACCATTAACACAGGCAGGGAAGGATGAGTCCTTGACTGATAAGACTCCAGGATAGGGAAACGACTCGAGAGACATCTGCTACAGATTGCACAGAGAAGAATAAGTCTTTGACTGATAAGACTACAGGGTGAGAAAAACAACAACTTTAGAGACTCTGGAGACATTTGTTGCAGACTTTGTGATAAGAATAATGATGTTTTTAAGAATGTGAACCTCATGGCTTGTTAGAGCCAAGGAGAGGAGGGACTTGTACTGGATATAATGGGATACTTTGTAAGCCTCAGCGCGCCTTTTCTTCAAGGGTGCCCAACTCTGCAGACTTGACTTGTTAATAAAACTTTGTTTTCCTGAATTTGTCTAGAGCGATTATTGAGAAGCGATTTTCGTTTCTAACATGGTCCAACAGGATTGTATGAAATCACAAGCTTTCAGAGCGCTGCTCCTTGATCAGGTGAAGTGGAGGGAAGCACACAGGTGCAGAATGTACCTGCTAAGAGAATATAAGAACTAGGAACAGGAGTAGGCCGTCCGGCCCTTCGAGCCTGCTCTGCCATTCAATAAAAACATGGTTAATCTTTCCATGGACTCAGCTCCACTTAACCCGTGTTTTCACTCTATCCCTTAATTCCTTTATTTTTGAAAAAAAGTATCTACCTTAGCTTTAAAAGCACTGACTGAAGTAGCGTCACTACTTCCCTGAGCAAGGAATTCCACAGATTAGCAATCCTTTGTGTGAAGACGTTCCTTCTTAGTTCAGTTCTAAACCTGCTACCTCTAATCTTGAGGCCATGCTCTCTTGGGGGAAAGTGAGGACTGCAGATGCTGGAGATCAGAGCTGAAAATGTGTTGCTGGAAACATGAGCCCAGGCTCATGCCCGAAACGTCGATTCTCCTGCTCCTTGGATGCTGCCTGACCTGCTGCGCTTTTCCAGCAACACATTTTCAGCCATGCTCTCTTGTCCTAGTTTCCCCTACGAGTGGAAACATGCTCTCTATTTCTATTTTATCGATTCCCTTCATAATTTTATGTTTCTATAAGACCCCCCTTCATTCTTCTAAATTCCAATGAATATAATCCCAGTCTACTCAGTCTCTCCTCATAAGCCAACCCCCTCAACTCCAGAATCAACCTAGTGTACCTCCTCTGCTCCCCCTCTAGTGGCAGTACATCCTTTCTTAAGTAAGGAGGCCAAATCTGCACAAAGTACTACAGATGTGGCCTCACCAGCACCTTGTATAGCTGTAACATACCTCTGCTTTTAATCTCAAACCCTTTAGCAATGAAGGACAAAATTCCATTTGCCTTCTGAATTACTTGTATCTGCAGACCAACCTCTGCGGTTCAAGCACAAAGACACCCAGGTCCCTCTGCAAATCAGCATGCTGCAACCTTTTATTATTCAAGTAATAATCTATTTTTCTGTTACTCCTACCAAAATACATAACCACATTTATTAATATTGTATTCCATCTGCCAGATCTTTGCCTATTCACTCAATGTATCTATGTTCCTCTGCAAAGTTTCACAGTCATAGAAATGTACAGCATGGAAACAGACCCTTCGGTCCAACCCGTCCATGCCGACCAGATATCCCAACCCAATCTAGTCCCATCTGCCAGCACCCGGCCCATATCCCTCCAAACCCTTCCTATTCATATACCCATCCAAATGCATCTTAAATGTTACAATTGTACCAGCCTCCACCACATCCTGTGGCAGCTCATTCCATACACGTGCCACCCTCTGCGTGAAAAAGTTGCCCCTTAGGTCTCTTTTATATCTTTCCCCTCTCACCCTAAACCTACGCCCTCTACTTCTGGACTCCCCGACCCCAGGGAGAAGACTTTGCCTATTTACCCTATCCATGCACCTCATAATTTTGTAAACCTCTATAAGGTCACCCCTCAGCCTCCAACGCTCCAGGGAAAACAGCCCCAGCCTGTTCAGCCTCTCCCTGTAGCTCAGATCCTCTAACCCTGGCAACATCCTCGTAAATCTATTCTGAACCCTTTCAAGTTTCACAACATCTTTCCGATAGAATTGCACGCAATATTCCAACAGTGGCCTAACCAACACCCTATACAGCCACAACATGACCTCCCAAATCCTGTACTCAATACTCTGACCAATAAAGGAAAGCATACCAAACGCCTTCTTCACTATCTGGTCCAGATCCTGTTGTAACCTGAGGTAACCCTCTTCACTGTCCACTACACCTGCAATTTTGGTGTCATCTGCAAACTTACTAACTGTACCTCTTATGCTCGCATCCAAATCATTTATGTAAATGACAAAAAGTAGAGGACCCAGCACCGATCCTTGTGGCACTCCACTGGTCACAGGCCTCCAGTCTGAAAACAACCCTCCTCCACCATCCTCTGTCTTCTACCTTTGAGCCAGTTCTGTATGCAAATGGCTAGTTCTCCCTGTATTCCATGAGATGCAGCCTTGCTCACCAGTCTCCCATGGGGAACCTTGTCGAACGCCTTACTGAAGTCCACAAAGATCACCTCTACTGCTCTGCCCTCATCAATCTTTGTTACTTCTTCAAAACACTCAGTCAAGTTTGTGAGACATGATTTCCCACACACAAAGCCATGTTGAATATCCTGAATCAGTCCTTGCCTTTCCAAATACATGTACATCCTGTCCTTCAGGATTCCCTCCAACAACTTGCCCACCACCGAGGTCAGGCTCACCGAACTATAGTTCCCTGGCTTGTCCTTACCGCCCTTCTTAAACAGTGGCACCACGTTTGCCAACCTCCAGTTTTCCGGCACCTCACCAGTGACTATCAATGATACAAATATCTCAGCAAGATGCCCAGCAATCACTTCTCTAGTTTCCCACAGAGTTCTCGGGTACACCCGATCAGGTCCTGGGGATTTATCCACGTTTAACCATTTCAAGACATCCAGAACATCCTCCTCTGTAATCTGGACATTTTGCAAGATGTCACCATCTATTTCCCTACAGTCTATATCTTCCATATCCTTTTCCACAGTAAATACTGATGCAAAATATTCATTTAGTATCTCCCCCATTTTCTGTGGCTCCACACAAAGGCCACCTTGCTGATCTTGGAGGGGCCCTATTCTCTCCCTAGTTATCCTTTTGTCCTTAATATATTTATAAAAACCCTTTGCCAAAGCTATCTCATGTCCCCGTTTTGCCCTCCTGATTTCCCTCTTAAGTATACTCCTGATTTCTTTATTCTCTTCTAAGGATTCACTCGATCTCTCCTGTCTATACCTGACATATGCTTCCTTCTTTTTCTTAACCAAACCCTCAATTTCTTTAGTCATCCAGCATTCCCTATACCTACCAGCCTTCCCTTTCACCCTGACAGGAATATACTTTCTCTGGATTCTTGTTATCTCATTTCTGAAGGATTCCCACTTTCCAGCCGTCCTTTTACCTGCGAACATCTGCCCTTTTGATCAGCTTTCGAAAGTTCTTGCCTAATACCGTCAAAATTGGCCTTTCTCCAATTTAGAACTTCAACTTTTAGACCTGGTCTATCCTTTTTCATCACTATTTTAAAACAAATAGAATTATGGTCGCTGGCCCCAAAGTGCTCCCCCACTGACACCTCAGTCACCTGCCCTGCCTTGTTTCCCAAGAGTAGGTCAAGTTTTGCACCTTCTCTAGTAGGTACATCCACATACTGAATCAGAAAATTGTCTTGTACACACTTAAGAAATTCCTCTCCATCTAGATATCCTAGTCCCATGTTCCTAACCATGCCCTGAGTTCATCTGCCTTCCCTGTTGGACCCCTTGCATTGAAATAAATGCAGTTTAATTTATTAGTCCTACCTTGTCCCTGCCTGCCCTGACTGTTTGACTCACTTCTGTTCTCAGCTGTACCCGTCTCAGATCGAACTCTTTCCTCATTATCTCCCTGGGTCCCACCCCCTCACCTTACTAGTTTATATCCTCCCAAGCAGTTCTAGCAAATCTCCCTGCCAGTATATTAGTTCCCTTCCAATTTAGGGCAATCCGTTCTTCTTGTACAGGTCACTTCTACCCCAAAAGAGATTCCTCTGCACGCTTTGATCTTTCATCTTAGTGTCATCGGCAAATTTTGACACTGTACACATGGTCCCCAACTTCAAATCATTTATATAAGTTGTAAATAATTGTGGTCCCAACACCAAACCCTGAGGCACACCACTAATTACTGATTGCCAACCAGAATAGCACTCATTTGTCCCCACTCTTTGCTTCCTGTTAGTCAACCAATCCTCAATCCATGCTCATAATTAACCCATAACACCATGCATCCTTATCTTATGCAGCAGCTTCATGCGCAGCACCTTGTCAAAGGCCTTTTGGAAATCTATGTACACCACATCCACTGGGTCCCCATTGTCCACCTTCTTTGAAATGTCTTCATAGAATTCCAAAAGATTTGTGAAGCATGACCTGCCCTTCATGAACCCATGCTGCGTCTGTACAATGGGACAAATTTGTTGTGGTTCTGTTCGCCGAGCTGGGAATTTGTGTTGCAGACATTTCGTCCCCTGTCTAGGTGACATCTTCAGTGCTTGGTAGCCTCCTGTGAAGCGCTTCTGCGATCTTTCCTCCGGCATTTATAGTGGTTTGTCTCTGCTGTTTCTGGTTGTCAGTTCCAGCTGTCCGCTGCAGTGGCCGGTATATTGGGTCCAGGTTGATGTGTTTGTTGATAGAATCTGTGGATGAGTGCCATGCCTCTAGGAATTCCCTGGCTGTTCTCTGTTTGGCTTGTCTTATAATAGTAGTGTTGTCCCAGTCGAACTCATGTTGCCTGTCATCTGTGTGTGTGACTACTAAGGATAACTGGTCGTGTCGTTTCGTGGCTAGTTGGTGTTCATGGATGCGGATCGTTAGCTGTCTTCCTGTTTGTCCTATGTAGTGTTTTGTGTAGTCCTTGCATGGGATTTTGTACACTATGTTGGTTTTGCTCATGCTGGGTATCGGGTCCTTTGTCCTGGTGAGTTGTTGTCTGAGAGTGGCTGTTGGTTTGTGTGCTGTTATGAATCCTAGTGGTCGTAGTACTCTGACTGTCAGTTCAGAAATGCTCTTGATGTATGGTAGTGTGGCTAGTCCTTTGGGTTGTAGCATGTCCTCGTTCTGTTGTCTTTCCCTGAGGCATCTGCTGATGAAATTGCGCGGGTATCCATTTTTGGCGATTACATTGTATAGGTGTTCCTCTTCTTCCTTTTTTTGCAGTTCTGTGTGTGCTGCAGTGTGTTGTGGCCCTTTTGAATAGTGTCTTGATGCAACTTCTTTTGTGTGTGTTGGGGTGTAGTTTAGGACTTGGTCTGTGTGTGTGGCTTTCCTGTAAACCTTTGTGGTGAATTCTCCATTCGGTGTTCTCTGTACCATCACGTCTAGGAATGGGAGTTGGTTGTCCTTTTCTTCCTCTCTAGTGAATCGGATTCCTGTGAGTGTGGCGTTGATGATCGGGTGTGTGTTTTCTATTTCTGTGTTTTTAATGATTACAAAGGTGTCATCCACATATCTGACCCAGAGTTTGGATTGAATTTGGGGTAGGACTGTTTGTTCTAATCTTTGCATTACAGCTTCTGCTATGAGTCCAGAGATGGGTGAGCCCATGGGTGTGCCGTTGATTTGTTCATATATTTGGTTGTTGAATGTGAAGTGTGTTGTGAGGCACAGGTCCAGTAGTTTGAGTATGCAGTCTTTGTTGATAGTATTATAGGACAAGCCAAACAGAGAACAGCCAGAGAATTCCTAGAGGCATGGCACTCATCCACAGATTCTATCAACAAACACATCGACCTGGACCCAATATACCGACCACTGCAGCGGACAGCTGGAACTGACAACCGGAAGCGGCAGATACAAACCACTATAAATGCTGGAGGAAACAACACAGAAGCGCTTCACAGGAGGCTCCCAAGCACTGAGGATGTCACCTAGACAGGGGACGAAATGTCTGCAACACAAATTCCCAGCTCGGCGAACAGAACCACAACAATGAGCACCCGAGCTACAAATCTTCTCACAAATGGGACAATTTCTTTTGAGATGCCCTGCTTTCTCTTCCTTGACAATAGACTCAAGTATCTTCCTCACTACAGAGGTTAAGCTCACTGGTCTATAATTCCCCATCTTTTGTCTCCTTTTTAAACAGTGGTGCCACATTTGCTATTTTCCAATCTGCTGGGACTGCCCCAGAGTTCAGTGAACTTTGGAAAATTATCACTAGTCCACCTGCTATTTCTCCCACCATTTTTTTTGTACTCTGAGATGCATTCCATCAGGGCCAGGAGACTTATCTATCCTTAGCTCCATTAGTTTGCCCAACACTAGTTCTTCTGTAAAAATAATTGTTTCCAGGTCCTCACCTACCTTCATCTCTTCGTCACCTACTGGCATGTTATTAGTATCCTCCACAGTGAAGACCGATGCAAAGTACCTGATCAATGCCTCAGCCATTTCATCATATCCCAAAACTGACCGCCCCTTCTCATCCTCTAAAGTACCAACATTTACTTTAGTCACCCTTCATTTTATATATTGATAGAAACTTTTGCTATCTGTCTTTAAATTCTGTGCTAGTTTTTCTCTCATACTCTCTTACTTTTCTTTATAGCCCTTTTTGTGGTTTTCTGTTGACCTTTAAAGTTTTCCCAATCTTCTGTTTTTGGCCACTTTGTATGCCTTCTCTTTCACTTTGGTAGCCTCCCCTATTTCCTTTGACACCCCATGGCAGATTACCCCTCCTCTTACAGTCCTTCCTTCTCACCACAATATACTTTGACTGAGCACCTCGAAAAATTTCTTTGAAGGTCCTCCACTGCTCGTCAACTGTCGGACCATAAAGTCTCTGTTTCCAGTTTAGCCAGGTCCTCCCTCATTCTATAATAGGCCCTCTTATTCAAGCACAGGACAATGCTATTGGATTTTATCTTCACAATATCTATCTGTAATCTAAATTCAACCATTCTGTGATCATTCCTTCCAAGAAGATCCCTGACCATGAGGTCATTAATTATTCCTGTCTCATTACACAGGACCAGATCTAGGATAGCTTGCTTCCTCTTCCGTTCAAGAAAGCTGTCACAGATGCACTCAACGAACTCCTGCTCAAGGCTACCCTAATCAAGCTGGTTCGACCAATCTACCTGCAGATTAAAATCCCCCATGATAATAGCCATATCATTTTTTTAGGCATTAGTTATTTCCTTGTTTATTGCCCACCCCAATGTAATGTCATTATTTGGTGGCTTATAGACTACACCTATCAGTGATATTTTCTTCTTGGAATTCCTCATTTCCACCCAATGGATTTGACGTCATGCTCCATAGAACTTATATCATCTCTCAGTACTGCCCTGATGTCGTCCTTGAATATCAGAGCTACATCACCTCTCTTGCATTCCTGTCCATCCTTCCAAATAGTCTGGTATCCCTGGATACTTAAATCCCAGTCATGACCATTCTGTAACCATGTCTCTGTGATGGCTACCAAATCATATTCATTCGCAAAGATTTGTGCCGTTAACTCATCGACCTTATTACGAATGCTACAAGCATTCAGGTAAAGTGCCCTTATGCTAACTTGCTTACCCTCATGATTTACAACATCTCTAATATCTCCTGAGTTAGCCTTCATTTTTGCTTCTTTCATAGTCTGCCTTGAACTTAAACCCTCCTGCATACATGCTAACCTGCTGCTTACCTTTTCCTATATCACCATACTTCCTGTTGCTTTCCCTTTCCCTTGCCCCTGACTCACAGGTTTAAAGTTCTAGTGGCTACCCTATTTATCCAGAAAACATCTCTGGATATGAATCACAAAAGATTAGCCTGCAGGTACTACAAGTGATCCAGTTAGTAGTTATGGAGGGTGGGGTGAGGAGTGATTTAAAAATCCAATCAGAAAGGTCAGAAGACTACATCAATGCTAACCAAGCAGGATGAAAGGACAAAGAGTTGAACAAAAATTGACAATCGGCAAATAAGATTAACATGGAAAAAAAGGTAAAAACTAAGTTAAGTATTCTTTTTATCTCAATGCATGAAGCTTCTGCAATATGATAGCTAAGCAAGTGGCACACAGATATTTTTCAATAAACTTTAACATTTCTGTTCTGACATGATTCCAGAGTTGTGGTTACAATGTGATCCAGTGTAGGAAATAAAAATTTGAGGTTACTCCATATTTTGGAAAGAAAGAAAGAATGGCAAAGGAAGAGTAGCTCTGATTATAAAGAATAACATAAAGACTTTAATGAAAAAGGACCTATCAGAAGTAGGAAGAAAAGCAGAAATTGCTGGGAAAACTCAACATGTCTGGTAGCATCTGTGGAGAGAAATCAGAGCTAATGTGTTGGGTCAAGTGAGCCTTTCTCAGTAGATTCGATTCCCTACAGTGTGGAAACAGGCCATTTCGCCCAACAAATCCACACCAACCCTCCGAAGAGTAACCCACACAGACCCATTTCCCTCTGACTAATGCACCGAATACCATGGGCAATTTAGCATGGCCATTTCACTTGGCCTGCACATCTTTGGACTGAGAGGAGAACGTGCAAACTCCACATAGATAGTGGCCCAAAGCTGGAATCAAACCTGGGTCACTGGCATTCAGGGGCAGCTGTGCTAATCACTGAGCCACTGTGCCACCCCCAGAGGATCAATCCATGTAGAAGTAAGAAGATCAAGAGTTAGAAAACACTGACGCGACTAGTTCATAGACCACTGACCAGTTAAAATATTGGACAGAGCTGTAAACAATAAGTTACTGAGGCTTGTGAACAAAAGCAATATGAAAATTGTAGTGGAGTTTAATCTTCATGGAGGCTGGGGCAAGCAAAAGTAGACAAGAAGATGGAATTATAGAATACTGTGTGACAATTTCTTGGAGCAACCCATTGTGGAATTGACAAGGGATAAAGCTATCTTAGATTTAGTATTGTGTAACAAAGAAGAATTATTTAGGAATGCTGCTGTAAAAGATCCACTAGGCAATAATGATCACAACACCATTGATTTCCATATTAAGTTTGAAAGTGACAAACTCTAAACAAACAAGAATTTTAAAGCTAATTACATTGGTATAAAAGGAGAACTGATTTAGGTTGGCTGTAAATGAACAAGGAAAATATTTAAAGAAATAATTCAAAATGTTCAATAAAAGTGAACATGTTCAATTGAATAACAAAAATCCAGTAAGAAAGACCCATCCATGGCTCACTCAGGAAATTAAGGATACTTCAAGATTTGGGGCTTCTCATTCAAGGTAAGGATTATGTTAGTTTAAAGAAGAGGCTCATAATATTGTAAAATTAAACAAGTCTGAGAAATGTGAGTGTTTCAGAACCCAGCAAAGGGACAACAAAAAAAGTAATAAAAAAGGGGGAAAGTGGTATGTAAGGGTGAACTAGCCACAGATAGAAGGATAGATTGTAAGAACTTTTAGAAGAATGTAAAAGAGAGTAGCTAAAAATAAACATTGGTCCATTGGAGCTGAGACAGGATAAATTATTGTGGGGAATGAGTAAATGGCCGAAGTATGGAAGAAATATATTCTGCCTGTCTTCACAGCAAAAGACATACGGTCCATTTCAGAAATAAACAGAAACCTAGGAGTTAAAAAGAGTGAGGAAAAAGTCAATATTAACAGGAAAAGAAATGGAGAAACTGAGGGGGAAAAATCTGATGAATCCATAGGACCAAGTGGCCTATGCTCGGGCTCAAAAAAGACGTGGCTGCAGTGATGGTGATATGTTGAATGAATAGTCCCATCAGATTGGAAGTTGGCAAATGTTACACTGCTTTTCAAGAAAGAATAGAGAGAGAAAGAGAATGGGAGAAAAGGAGAGTGGGAGAGAGAAAGAGAGAGAGTTGGGGAGAGAGAGAGTGGGTGGGGGTAGAGAGAGAGAGAAAATGGGGAACTACAGTTCACCGAGCCTGACCCCAGCTGTTGAAAATGCTGGAATTTGTTTTTGAAGAAGCATTAAAAATGCACTTAGAAAAGCAAAGTATAATATAGACTCTACATTTTTTAGTTGACTTCCATTTTTGAATGGGAATTGATTTGGTAAAAGGACTGTTAGAACAAAAGACTGAGGATTCTTAACCAGTTCACACTGACGCTGAGACTGAAGGAGTTCCCAGCTGTTATTATTGTCAAATGGGTGTTTTGATGAAGAAGTGTATATTTCTTCAGAGATCTGTGGATAAAGAATGGATGATTATTTAACAAGTGGTGGTACCATTCAGATATTAGGGGAGGTGATGGCCTACTGGTAATATCTCCAGGTAATTAATCCAAGGGTCCAGGCAATGTTCTGGGACCTGGGTTCAAATCCTACCACGGTAGAATTTGAATCCAATAAAAATCTGGAATTAGGAGTCTAATGATGACCATGAATCCCTTGCCAATTGTTAGGAAAAACCCAGATGGATCACTAATGACATTTTAGAGAAGGAAACTGCCTATGGGTGACACCAGAACCATGCCCCTTAACGGCCCTCTGGGCAATTAGAGATAGGCAATAAATGTTGTTCTACCCAATGACACCCTCATATCATGAATTGTTTTTAAAAATTGCAAATCGATATCGCAAGTGACACGAAATTCCAAAGGCAGGTCATGTAGGAAAATGCAGGCGTCAATAAATAGATATTTTACAAGGTCAGGATTTCATGAAGATGTAGTGTAGGTCTGGAGTTTCTTTTTCAGAGCCAACGGAAAAGCTTGATGAGGGTAATGCTGTTGCTGTGGTATACATGAATGCATTTGATACTGTCCACAACAGTTACAAGTCATTGATTTAAAATAGTCAGTAGCAACATGGATACAAAATGGGCTGAGTGATAGGAAAGAGTCAAAGAGATGTACAGCACAGAAACAGACCTTTTGGTTCAACTTGTCCATGCCGACCAGATCTCCCAACCCAATCTAGTCCCACCTGCCAGCACCCGGCCCATATCCCTCCAAACCCTTCCTATTCATATACCCATCCAGATGCCTTTTAAATGTTGCACTTGTACCAGCCTTCACCACATCCTCTGGCAGCTCATTCCATACATGTACCACCCTCTGAGTGAAAAAGTTGCCTCTTAGGTCTCTTTTATAGCTTTCCCCCCCAGTTCTGGACTCTCCCATGCTTGGGAAAAGACTTTGTCTATTTATCCTATCTATGCCCCTCATAATTTTGTAAATCTCTATAAGGTCACCCCTCAGCCTCCGACGCTCCAGGGAAAACAGCCCCAGCCTGTTCAGCCTCTCCCTGTAGCTCAAATCCTCCAACCCTGGCAATATCCTTGTAAATCTTTTCTGAACCCTTTCAAGTTTCACAACATCTTTCCGATAGGAAGGAGACCAGAATTACACGCAATATTCCAACAGTGGCCTAACCGCTGTCCTGAACAGCTGCAACATGACCTCCCAACTCCTGTACCCAATACTCTAACCAATAAAGGAAAGCATACCAAATGCCTTCTTCACTATCCTATCTACCTGCGACTCCACTTTCAAGGAGCTATGAACCTGCACTCCAAGGTCTCTTTGTTCAGCAACTCTCCCTAGGACCTTACCATTAAGATTATAAGTCCTACTAAGATTTGCTTTCCCAAAATGCAGCACCTCACATTTATCTAAATTAAACTCCATCTGCCACTTCTCAGCCCATTGGTCTATCTGATCAAGATCCTGTTGTAATCTGAGGTAACCTTCTTCGTTGTCCATACACCTCCAATTTTGGTGTCATCAGCAAACGTACTAACTTTACCTCTTACATTCACATCCAAATCATTTACATAAATGATGAAAATTAGTGGACCCAGCACCAATCCTTGTGGCACTCCACTGGTCTCAGGCCTCCAGTCTGAAAAGCAACCCTCCACCACTACCCTCTGTCTTCTACCTTTGAGCCAGTTCTGTATCCAAATAGTGAGTTCTCCCTGTATTCCATGAGATCTAACCTTGCTCACCAGTCTCCCATGGGGAACCTTGTCGAACACCTTACTGAAGTCCATATAGATCACATGCACCGCTCTGCCCTCATCAATCCTCAGTGTTACTTCTTCAAAAAACTCAAATCAAGTCTGTGAGACATGATTTCCCCTAATGAGTCCTTGCCTTTCCAAATACATGTACATCCTGAGAGAGTAAGTGTCGATCAATATTTCTTAGCCTGGAGGAAGGGTCGCAGTGCAATTCCCCAGGGGTCAGTATGGGTACCCTTGCTTTACTTGATGTATATTAATGATCTGGATCTTGGTGTGAAGGGGTCAGTTTCAAAGTTTGCAGGTTATGCGAAACTTGGAAGAACTGCAAACTGTGAGGAGAACAATGTGGAACTTCAGATGGACATTGACAGATTGGTGGAGTGGGTGACAGATGAGGAGAAATGTGAGGTGATACACCTTGGTCAGGAGAATGTTGAAAGACAATATAAAATAGGAGGTACAATTCTAAAAGGGGTGTAGGAGCAGAGGGATCTGAGGGTATATGTGCACAGCTGAAAAAGTGTTGCTGGAAAAGCGCAGCAGGACAGGCAGCATCCAAGGAGCAGGAGAATCGACATTTCGGGCATGAGCCCTTCTTCAGGAATCCTGAAGAAGGGTTCATGCCCGAAACGTCGATTCTCCTGCTCCTTTGATACTGCCTGACTGCTGCGTTTTTCCAGCAACACATTTTCAGCTCTGATCTCCAGCATCTGCAGTCCTCACTTTCTCCTAGGTATATGTGCACAGGTCATTGAAGGTGGCAGGGCGGGTGGGGAAAGCAGTTCATAAAGTATATAATGTCCTCAGGCTTTTTTAATTAGAGATGTAGACTACAAGAACAAGGAGATGATGTGAACTGATTTGAGGCACTGGTTAGATCTCATCTGGAGTATTGTGTACAGTTGTGTGCTCAAAATTATAGGCAAGATGTTATAAAGCATTGAAGAGAGTGCTGAAGTGAGTTTCAGAAGAGATTTACAAGAATGGCTCCAGAGATGAGAAACTTCAGAGAGGTTGGGAATAGGCTGAGATCTGATAGAAGTTTTCAGAGTCATCAGAGATCTGCATACAGTAGCTGTACTGCTTCCATATAAAGAATTGAGAATGAGAGCACACAACTTGAAAGTACTTTGTAAAAGAAAAAAATGCGAGGAAAAACTGTTTCACTCAACAAGGATATAGGGATGGAGTGCATTGACTGGAACTGTGGTGGAGGCAGGTTCAATTTGAGATGGCATTGGATGATTATTTGGATAGAAATGGGATGCAGGAATATGGGAACAATGCTTATTTGAAGAGTCAATGTATGGAGGAGGAGCCGAATGGTCTCTTTCTGCAGTTCAATCATTGTGTGACTTGTGGATAGGTATCAGCTTTTGCACAATGAGGAGTCAGGAATAGAAAAGCCAGCAGAGGATTTCTCTAAGAAACTAAAGCAGGATGGTAAGAAATACTCTACAGTAGAAAATGAGACTTTGGGATTGTAAATAGTTCTCCAAACTTTTGAAGTCTAGGTCTGACACAATAACAGAGAGAAACACTGATCCTAATCCACTGGCTTTCACTCAAAAGATTTAAACTCAAAATAAGAGACTGTTTAGACAAAGTCTTCCATTTCAATCATTTACTGTAAAGTTGATTCACATTGCTGGCAAAGATCTTCAAACTGCAGAGGAATTGTCCAGAGAGTGAAATGACAGCTTCTGTTAAAGGTTTAGGACATACCCAGATTGTATAAAATTATTTGGTTGGGTGATGAGGAACATGAGATAAATGAATGCAATTCATATGGTATTACTTCTGTACTATGTCTTGTGACAAAATGCACTTTTGAAAAGGTTTTATCTTGGCCCCATCAAGTCTGCTTCGCCATTCAATCATGGCTGATAGGTTTCTCAACTCCATTCGCCTTTCTCCCTGTAACCCCTGATACTTAAGAACCTGTCTATCTCTGCCTTAAATATACTCAATAACCTGGCCTCCAGAGTATTCTGTGGCAATGAATTCCATAGATTCACCACTCTGGCTGAAGAAGTTCCTCCTCTCCATTCTAAAAGGGTCTTCCCTTGACTTTAAAGCTGTGCCCTCAGGTCCTAGAGGAAATATCTCAACATCCTCTGTCCAGGCCTTTCTGTATTCTGTAAGTTTCAATTAGATCTGGTAAGGTTGGAGGTCTGTAAAGACCACATCACTTCACTTTTGATTGGGGACTGAATTGGGAAAATAATCATTTTGTTATAAAAGACAGGGAATGGAACTGCTTACCTATTAAAAGGCAAGCTGCTGTAACTCATCCAAAGTGATTGCTACAGTGCTGTTTTGTGAGCAGTGGGGATAATGCAAAACAATAGCAGGGCACTAGAGATGTGTACAAAGTGAGACTTGGCCAGCTACAGAGAGCTGATTAGTTTCAGAGTAGCTGACAACATGTGGGTATGAACCATACAGTGAGAAGCTGTCAGACCTCTCACCTGAAGCTAAAGAGAAAATGGATATTTTAACCCAAGCTGTCAGCTGTTGCTTTTAACCAATAAGCCACAGTCTTTATAATTTGCGAACAAATTGCTGAGTGCCTCCTTTATAGGCATCAAAAGAACCCAAAGGAACTCCTTCAGAAACAGAAGGTAGACACCTAATTGAATGCCAAGGATTAGTGCAGTTGAAATATTTCCTCAGTACCTTTTCCTCTTCCATCCATTACACCAGTGTTTTTTCTGACTGCATGCATGTGTGTGGTTTATAGTTTTTTGTAGTTGTTTACCAGTGGTGAGAATCTATTGTTTGCAAATAGTAAATAGCCATTCTAACGGAGTACTGTGACTGCAGCACAAATCTTCCTCTGCATTCAGGGAGACCTTCAAATACTCAGCACCCACTGTAAACTTTGTGAAACTCCTCTCTAGACACAAATCCAATGTTTCGATCTCCAAAATAAGCCAATGTGCTCTCTTCAAGATATTAACAGAAAAAGACAGGATATATTAAGATGAACTATTTTCAATGGTTGAGGATTTTGAAACTATTGGCATAGTCTGACAATGAAGGCTAGACCGTTCAGGAGTGATATTAGGATGCACTTCAACACACAAAGGGTGGGAGAGATTTAGAACGCTCTACCATGAACAGCAGTCCTTGCAAGAGCAGTTAAATTTAAATAAGGAGGCATGTGGCTCAGTGGTTAGCACTACTGCCTCACAGCACTAGGTACCCAGGTTCAATTCCAGCCTCAGGCAACTGTCTGTGTGGAGTTTGCACATTCTCCCCGTGTCTGCGTGGGTTTCCCCTAGTGCTCCCGTTTCTTCCCACAATCCAAAGGTATGCAAGCTCGATGAATTGGCCATGCTAAATTGTCTATAGTGTTCAGGGATGTGAAGGTTAAATGCATTAGGCAGGGGTAAATGTAGGATAATAGGCTAGGGGACCGGGTCTGGTTGGGTTACTCTTCAGAAAGTCGGTGTGGACTTTTAGGGCTGAAGGGCCTGTTCCCACACTGTAGGGATTCTATGAAATCTGAGAAAGACAATTGCTTGTTCATCAAAAAAGGGCCAAAGGCACATTTTAGAGTCACTCATACAGCACAGAAACAAACCATTCCATCCAACTAGTCCATGCTGAACATAATCCCAAAGTAAACTAGTCCCACTTGCCTGCTTCTGGCCCATATCCTTCCAAACCTTTCCTATTCAGATACTTAAAGAAGTTAGAATCATAGAATCCAGGTACAGAACAACCTCACTTATCCAAACAAGACAGGCGTGGAGTATTCTGTTTGGATAACTGATAATGTTTTTACAGAACCTCGAGATCTTTTTCAGATAATCCAATATTTGGATAACTGATGTTTGGATAACAGAGATTGTTCTGTATATGGAAGTTGGCCACAGGCTAGCCACGATCCCCTTGACTGGTGGAACAGGCTCAAGGGCTGAACGGCCTACTCCTATATTAACAATGGATGAGGCAAGTTCATTATTGAGAATTTAACACCAATGAAACCTGGAGTAAAAACTTGGCCAAAGAGGACCCTCCCATCAAATAAATACTTCATCTCATCGCCATATCCAGACAACAGAGTCACAACTATCTAAAAATGCAACATTTTACGAATGTTCAGTTCATTAGCCAATTCCTCACCCATTCTGATAATGTGACCTCCAACCAAATCAGCCTGAATGCTGTGGGACAATCTTGGGGCACATCTTAAAATGACTTTTGAAAATTTGAATAAACTACATCGACGAGTTTCCCCTTATTCACCCTGAAGATTATAACTGCAAAAGAAAGATTTAAGCAGAAATGCAAAACCCATTTGAGACACCAGCAGTCAGAAACTCTGTCACAAAAACCTCCACCAACCAACTCAAGTCCTCCTCAGAAAGTGCACTTATGTGGTATCTTTAAAAACCTCAGGTTGTCTGTCCTAACTGATGGTAAACAGTGATGAGGGCACTGAGGTATCTGTTTGTATTGTTGGATACACAGCCAAATTGAACATTGCAAGCTCCTGCAACCAGCAATAAGGTAAGGAGACAGTTAATGTGCTTGACTGAGTGGCTGGCCTTTTCTGATAGCGATTCTCCCTCTGTACTGGCCCAGTGGGAAACCTTCAGACTCAATAATGAAAACAAAAAAAGAGAGGTCTTTTGATCAGGAACCTTCTTTCAAAATGATTTATTGAAACAAAAGATATAAAAGATTCAAAAATGTTAGTCAGATTTTGAAAAAAAAGTGAACAAAAGGCACGCCATGCTGAACATTTAATTAACAACAAAAGACAACTTTGCTGTTTCCACATGCACAAAGTTACTAAACAGAATCAACCCTGGAAGGTACTGCATGATGAAAACTATCACAATTCAGTCCAGGACAGTGCAGTGCGATTTTAAGGTTTTGGGAAGTTGTGTGGGTTTTACTTTCAAAATGCACAGACCACATCAGGAAGATGCAAGTGGTCAGACTCTGTCGCTCTATGGGTGACAAGAGCTAGGAGTTAATCATAAGCTCCACAAGAAGTTCCACAAGGGACTTTAGAAAGAAACTGCAATTACTGAGGAATACAATTGAACCGGAAAACATGTTAACCATGGAATGTGAGAGTAAAAGATTGAGAATTTAATCCCATCCCCAAGGTCTGTTGCTACACTTGGGGTCAGTGTGAGGGGGTGTCAGCATCTCATGCAACATAAGGGAAGTTCAACAACAGACCCTCGCCTGCATTCAGATGAAGATCAGTCAAACTGATTTGTCCCTCTGACCTCTCAGTGTTTGAGCTCAGCTCAATAGAGGCTTTGGCTGGGAGGGAGCTATCCACCAGCGACACCACTGCAGACTGGGTGTCGAGGTTGACCAACACAAGGAACCGGTCACTTTGGTCCCAGACCCGAGTGTATCCATAGACATTTCCTTTGCTGTAGACAGACTGGAACTCGCCAAACTGTAATGATCGCTCCTTGATTTTCAGCAAGCTCAGCTTCTTAAACAGAGACAGGGGAGATGGAGAAGATTTCTGACCCTATAGAGAGACAGCAAAGAAAACAACTTCAAAGCATTTTAAATCAACCATTCAGGTCCACAGATCACTGTACAGCATGGGAGAGCACATGGCCTAATACCCCAGTGGGTTGGGGTAGGGCGGAAGAGAGAGGGAGAGGGAAGAGACGGTCCATACCCCTGTGAGAGTCAGAGTGTGTATACACATCCCAGTGACAGCGTGTGTATCTGAGAAAGCCTGTACCCCAGTGAGAGTCAGGGTGTGTGTCTGTGTGTGTGACAACCTGTACTCATGAGAGTCAGTGTGTATGGGAGCTGTATCCTAGCAAGGATCAGTCAGAGAGGCAGACATGATAGTGAAGAGTGTATTTTGTTCTTTTTTAAAAGAAAGGTTGTAAATATAAAACCACTGTGAGGTAACTGAAACACTAACCTGGACTGTTTGATTTAACAGTGGGGCTTCACGAAAACTCGGTTTGGACGTGAAGCCTCCATTTGCTGAATTATTCCATAGCATCCATGGGGCATTTCCCTTGTTTACCTGCAGACAACACACAAGGCAAAACGGTCAGAACTAATTAAACACAGAATCCACAATGATACAAGAAAGGGAGTCACTCAATTTCCACACAAGTTCCCAAATCATCTGATCATAGAGACGTCAATCATTGGACATTGCCCACAGGACACTACAAAGACCTTACCCACCAGTGCCTCCACTCTGTTCTTTCCATAAATCACTTTCAAGACAGCAACTTGCCTGACAGCCTCAAGTTGATGACTTAGTTCTGATTGAATGAGACTGTGGGGAACACAGTCAGCAACCATTAGTGGACTGCAACGTTTTTAGTTCCTAATCCTCAGACTGATCCCTGGATGGTGGGATTGACCTATCTAAAGAGGTTGAACCAGTTGGGAATATATTTGCACTGTTCAGAAGAATGAGGGGGGAAATCTCAGAGCCCTATAAAATCTGAACAGGACTAGACAGGGATCCCAATAACCAGGGACCACAATCTAGAGATACCAGGTAAACCATTTAGGACTGAGAAGAGGAGAACTGACTTCATCCATAGTGTTGCGAGCCGTAGAATCCTCTGCCACAGAAATAGTCATAACCAAAACATTGTACAATTTTAAAATGTTGAAGTTGGATTTAGCACTTGGGGTCTAAAGGGATCAGAAGATAAGGGGGAAAGCAGGAACAGGCTATTGATTCGGATGATCAGATGCGATCATTATAAATGCCAGAGCAGCCTCAAAGGGCCAAATGACCTACTCCTGCTCCTAATTTCTATCAAGTTTGTCACCTTTGTACAGGCCCTGCAGCACAAAGCCCCCCACCATCTCCTCATCCACCTGTCTCCAACCTATTCCTCCCTCTCCACCTCCACTCCCCCCCCCACTCAGAGCACAAACCAGTGTCCGTACCTGGTTGTCTTCCAAGCCGATCTCATCTCCATAATAAATAAAAGGAGTCCCAGGGAGAGTGAAGAGCATCATGTGGACCAGTCCATGAAGGTGTTGCTGTATCGACGATGCCATGTGACCCATTTCGTAACCTGAAAGCTGCATACAGAGACTCTGAGCATCAGTATTAGCCACAACACATGAATCAGTCAACAGCTCCCTCCCTAAATATAACCCGTCTGCTCAAACAACAGCCCACTCCATTCGGACCGGAGCACCACAGAAGGCACAATTGCACCACAGGTTACATACCGCCCAGCTTGGCCAGGACTTGCCACAGTTCTCGATGTAGTTCTCCACACTTTGCTGAACACTCCTTGCAACTGGAGGCTTCGAAGCCAAAAGGATTTGTCGGAGATAGTAACTGAAGAAAAGGTCAGTATCTGATCGATTTAACAGCTGCAGAATCTCCTCATTTTCAGAAATGGCTGTGCCAGCAATGAAAATTCTGGGGGACAATAACTAAATATTAATATGGAAGGGAGTAAAGAGAACGGCTGGTGTGTATACATGTCTCAAATGGTGCATGCTGTGAGCTGGTATTGTGACAAGACTGTTCCTTACCTTGGGTCATCATCCCCAGAGAAATTCTTGGTGAGGTTCTGCCACTCAATCACTCTGTGGGGAGCCTGTAACAATTTCAACAAGAAATCAAAACTCAGCCAGCAATTTAAATGAAGATGACGTTACTCAGACAGCAAGGCTTCAGCCAGGGTGGTAAAGCGAGAGATCAAGAGAGAGTGGGACTGAGAAAGCAACACAGGCAGAGGAGGAGGTAGGTTCCTCCAACTCTGGTTAGTAAGGGGGCTCTCTTCCTGGTGAGATCATGCAGCAGATTCCCCACTTCCACTGCAGGACAGGGACTGTGTTGTGAAGGTGGTTGTTGTGGTGGGATGCCTCGTGCCACCCTGCAGTTTATTTGCGAGTACCACACAGTCAATGCAGCAAATACACCAACTGTCAACAGCACTGCGTGGCAGTGGGTGGGGGGTGTAAATCCAAGAAAGGGGTCATGCACACTTACCGAAGTTAGAACTTCCTCAATCCCTGACACACTCAGTCCATCCACACCCATCTTCAGCCAAAACTGAAATGCCTCCTTCTCCTGTGGGAAATAGAACCAGTTTACTCTGCTGCTTCTTGTTAATCTCCAATCTAATACAGGATTAATGAAAACCTGTCAGTCCATGATCCTCCTGTCAAGGACTTCCCATTAACAATTCTTACATAGACTTCTACCATAAAACTGCCTGTCAACATTTCCATCAGAAATCCTGTACGTAAACTGTCACATGTGGTAGCATGTGCTGGTTAGTGTCTGGCACTCTGCAATTGACTTACTTTCAGCACTTTTACCCTCTTCTATTCAAAGACATTAGATTAGATTAGATTTCCTACAGTATGGAAACAGGCCCTTCGGCCCAACAAGTTCACACCAACCCTCAGAAGATTAACCCACCCAGACCCATTCCCCTAACTTATATTTACCCCTGACTAATGCACCTAACACTATGGGCAATTTAGCATGGTCAATTCACCTGACCTGCACATCTTTGGATTGTGGGAGGAAACTGGACCACCCGGAGGAAACCCATACAGACATGGGGAGGATGTGCAAACTCCACACAGACAGGTGCCTGAGGCAGGAATCGAACCCTGGCCACTGGCGCTGTGAGGCAACAGTGCTAACCATTAAGCCACCATATTGTCCAATTGTGACAGCCTGGTGTGCAATCCTGGCCTCACTCCTCCAACCGAAGTTTTACAGCACTGAAGTGGCATACTATCGGACCAGAAGAAACTTTATCTAATGCTGTTCCACACATTCCCTTTCACCTCAAATCCCTCTCCCAGCTGAGACGATGTCACTGAAGAGACAGCGAGTGCCTCCTGCTCAGCACACAAGAGTCTCAAACCCAATTAGATTGGGGGGAGGGGGGTTGTTTCAAGACCCAGGCTAACCTAGTCACCACAACAAAGGGATGTATCCTTATGGAAATGGCACATACCTTTAACACATCCTGGCCACCATCAGTCCTGTTGAAGTTAATCCCAAACCACTTCTGCTTTCCTTTGTAATTGGGAGTGAGATCAAGAATCACCTTGAGACCTGTTTGGACACATAATCTGACTGAGTTTCAAGCAGCTGCAGGACAAAGGTGAATATTTGGTTCAGTTTTTAATGGAGATAGCAGATTCATTTGCCATGAGTTTTCAAAATTCTGTCCAATTTTGTAATAGTCACTACAGATTGGAGGGTGAAAAATGTAACCCTACTGTTTAAAGGGGGACAAAGCAGAAAACATGGAATTACTCAGTCAGAGAGGAAATGCCAGAACCTAATATAACAGATGTGATAAGTGGGCCTTTAAACAAACAGTGCGTTGCCTGTGTTAGCGCAGATGAAATGATATCAGTCCGAGCCCAGAGTGCGGTTCAACAATCGGTAACGTTTATTGATACAGTAACACCGGCGGAGACCAACCGAGGTCCGAAGCCCGGCTGTTCTGCTGTTCCCGCGCGCTGCTACACATTATATACCTTTCTTTGTCAGGATGTGAGGATTTTGAGTATGAATGGGATGATAGTTCCCCATCATCACTGGGGTAGGTGCAAATGGTGGGTTTCCTGCCGTCCCAGGAGACTTGCAGTGTACACACAATAGGGTGCTAACTGGATTATGTAAACGGGTCCGGGTACTATCTGCTTGTCTCTCTCTGTGAGGGCTGGGGGCTAGCACCCCCCTTTGTTCCCTTGGGGTGCTGGTGTGTATTAGTCTGTTCGTTCCTGTCTGGTGGATGCCTGTCCTTTGTGTCAGGATGGTTCTGTATTGATGAATATGGGTGTGTTTCAGTCAGTCTCTTGATTTGATTAGGAGATGGGTTTCCATATTAATTAGCTCTGGAGTTTCGGTCTATGAGTCATGGTTAGTGTCTGACCTAATGTGGATTTGATCTGTCCTCTGGCTCCCATCCCCCAGTCACGTGGGCGGACCGGCAGCTGCTGAGTTCTGTGGGTTTAAGCTGCGGCTGCCATTTAAAACACAAAATGAATTCCTATAGTTTTACCGATGTAGGCATAGTCCCGTGGCAAATACACCTGAATAAACCAATGTTGGGAGATCATGGTACAAACCTGTTAAGAGATTTAATATGAGGACATTACTAGCAAAGGGAAAGCTGTAGGTTTTCTGGATTCTCACACAAGAGGATCGCAAACTGAATTAAGGCACACAGGATTGACGTAGCATAAGAGTGTGGATTGATTAACAGGCAGAAAGCAGAGAGTGGGAATAAATGGGTCAATCTCAGATTGGCAAATTGTAACCAATAGGGTCATAAGGATTTGTGCTTGGGTCCAAATCACAAGCAATATCAATGATTTGGACGTGGGATACAGCAATGGAGTATCATGTGGATGTGTGAAGTTTTTCAATTTGGCAGGAAAAACAGAAATGCTGAGCAGTTCTGAACATTAGCCACTCCAAACCAGACAATCATAGATTCCACTGTGGAGTGATCAATGCAACCCAAATCCTTCTCCTAAACTTACACTCCACCATATGGGGCATTTTTGAAGCACAACTCCCTCTTAGTCACAGACTGGGGAGAATGAGGGGCATAAAGAGGGAATCCTGGGGGAGGAGGGGTTCTCAGGAGAAGGTCTCCTGCTGTTCCCACTGTTACCTCACACCCAGAAAGGGGGATGGGATTTTACCCAAATAATAAGAGATAGGATTTATTGGACAGCGCAGTACTGTTTGACTGCAATCCTAGTTACCTTTCCTCCTGGCCACCTCCAGCAGCTTCTCCATCTGCTCCAAGGTGCCAAACGTGCTGTCGATCTTGTTCAGCCTTGTCTCGTTGACCACGTCTGCAACATTCTGGTGGATTGGGCCAATGATGATGCCTTTGACCTTGAGGGCAGCAACCTCCTCCATTCTCTGACTCACTCCTGCAGGTGACGACAAATAGATACATTGAGCACCGCCAACTTTACTGAACAAGGTGTCGATGTTAATGATATAGAAGATGGTATCAGCAATAACATTAGCAAATTTGCTGATGATACAAAGCTGGGTGGCAGGATGAAAAGTGATGAGGATATTAGGAGATTACATGGTGACCTGGACAAGTTAGGTGAGTGGGCAGATGCATGGCAGATGCAGTTTAATGTGGATAAATGTATGGTTATCCACTTTGGTAGCAAGAACAGGAAGGCAGACTACTACCTCAATGGAATCAATTTATGTAAAGGGGCAGTACAAAGAGATCTGGGTGTTCTTGTACACCAATCAATGAAGGCAAGCATGCAGGTACAGCAGATAGTGAAGAAGGCTAATAGCATGCTGACCTTCATAACAAGAGGAATTGAGTATAGAAGCAAAAAAGTGCTTCTGCAGGTGTACAGGGCCCTGGTGAGACCACACCTGGAGTACTGTGTGCAGCTCTGGTCACCAAATTTGAGAAAAGACATTCTGGCTATTGAGGGAGTGCAGCATAGGTTCACGAGGTCAATTCCTGGAATGGCAGCATTACCTTACACTGAAAGACTGAAGCGACTGGGCTTGTATACCCTTGAGTTCCGAAGATTGAGAGGGGATCTGATTGAGACGTATAAGATTATGAAAGGATTGGACACACTGGCAGTAG
>NC_057754.1:48694-54721 GCF_004010195.1 Chiloscyllium plagiosum
TACCTGCCAGGTCTCCCTCGCCGTCTCCATCCGAGTCCTGAAAGGCCGGGCTGTGGATCCGGTAGAGGCCGCCGCGCTGCCACCAGGGGGAGGGGGGGAGCGGGCGGCAGCGCGGGGCCTGGACGATGATCACCACCGCCCCCGCCAACATGGCGAGCCAGGCCAGCCAGAAGAGGGTTAAGAGCAGCCAGCGGCTCCGGACCCAGGCCGGGCTGCTCGCCACCGCCAGCAGCTCATCTTTACTCAGGCCCGTGAACTTAGCGGGAGTCGCAGGCCCAACTCCAAGGCCCGAGCCGGGAGTCGCTTCCCCCTTCTCCCCTTTCACAGCCCCGTTCGTGTCCCCAGCCAGGCCCGCTGTCATCGGCAGCTTCTCCTGGTCTACTTCGTTCAGCTCGACCTCCTTAAGGCCCAGCTCAGCGTCCTTCATCCCGGCCTCAGAGCTCATGTTAGCGGCTCTCCAAAACACTGCTGTCGGCCTTGAAACTAGGCAATACTGCTACTACAGCCCCGTGACACTGCAATACTGCTACTACAGCCCCGTGACACTGCAATACTGCTTCCCACAGCCCTGTAATACTGCAATACTGCTACTACAGCCCCGTAATACTGCAATACTGCTTCCCACAGCCCTGTAATACTGCTACTACAGCCCTGTGACACTGCAATACTGCTTCCACAACCCTGTAATACTATTGCTGTAATAATCCTGCTACAGTTCTCCAACACTACGCCACAGAACTGCGTCCGTGCGCGCGCTCTCTCTAAAAGCTTAATTAGTTTCCAGACCGTCTCCCTTTCTCTGAGGAATCCCACCTCACTCCCTTCCCCTTTTAAAGGCTCTGCCAGCCTCCTCCTCCTCGTCACTGCAGAATTTAAGGTGGAACTTCCAGTATTCACACTGCAGGAGAGTTACTAAAAATCTCAGGGGTACAACGACTTCAGGAAATATGGAGAGACTGGAGAAATTGGGATTATTCTGCTCTGAGTAGAGAAGGTTAGGAAAGGAGATATCCTTGCATTTACCTTGTCTGGTTCTAATAGAATTTTCATGAGCTTTCCAGCCTCATTCTTCTAAATTCCAGTGACTGTAGCACACTGATCCAGCCTCTCTTCATATCTTAGTTCTGCCAATACAGGAATCAGTCTGATAAACCGTCATTGTACTCCCTCATAACTAGAACATCTTTTAGTGACAGTCACCAAAACTGGAAACAAAACTTCATATTTGTTCTCACCAAGGCCTTGTGTAATTGATTAGATTAGTTACTGTGTGGAAACAGGCCCTTCGGCCCAACAAGTCCACACCGACCCTCCGAAGAGCAACCCACCCAGACCCATTCCCCTACATTTACCCCTTCACCTAACACTATGGGCAATTTAGCATGGCCAATTCACCTAACCTGCACATTTTTGGACTGTGGGAGGAAACCGGAGGAAACCCACGCAGACACAGGGCGAACGTGCAAATTCCACGCAGTCAGTCGCCTGAGGCGGGAATTGAATTCGGGTCTCTGGCGCTGTGAGGCAGCAGTGCTAACCACTGTGCCACCCAAAATTGTAGCAAGACACCCTTGTTCCTTTACTAAAAACCTCTCGCTATTAAGGTTAACAGACTATTTGCCTGCTGTAGCTGCATGCTTACTTCCAGTGATTGATACACAAGGACACCCAGGTCTCTCTGTACCTCCCCTTTTCCCAATCTATCACCAGTCAGATAATAATCTGCCTTTCTGGTTTTGCTACCAAGGTGAATAACCTCACATTTATCCATATTAAACTGCATATGCCAAGCATTTGCCCACTGATTCAATTTGTTCAAATCACACTGAAGCATCTCTTCAGCCTGCTCATGATTCAGCCTCTGTAAACTTAGAGATATTACATTTAGTTCCCTATCTAAATTAGTCATGCATGTCGTGAATAGCTTGTGGCCAAACACTGATCCCTGACGTATCCCATTAATAATTGTCTGCCACTGGAAAATGACCTATTTATTGCTACTTTTTGTTTCCTGTCTGCCAATCAGTTCTCTATCCATGTCACTACACTTTCTCACACATATCCTCCCCCCCCCCCCCCAAAATCACATGTATTTCAAAACACTAGTTAGCTCAGAGAAGATTTGACAGAGTTTTTCAAACTCATTAGGCATCTGGCAGAGTGGACAAGGAGAAATTATTCTGTGCTAAAGAATCAAGAACCAGAAGGCACTGTAAAAGAAGCAATGCAAAGGTGAGATAAACTTTTCTCACATAGTGGGTACTTAGGATATGGAATGAACTGTCTGGAATTGAAAACAAAATAGCTATGTTCTAGTAGCCATGACAGAAACATGGCTGTCAGATTATGTGGATATTGCACCTGAATATTGTAGGGTGTAGGATATTTTAGGGAAGAAAAGGTGGAGGGTGGCTCTGTTCATTAATGATAGCTTGTACGCAAGAAAGAAGGACTACCTAGGTTTAGGGACGAGGTTGTAAAAAATGGTTTGAGTTGAGGTGAAAAAAGATAAAAGCAATAAGTCACTTGTAGGAATGGTATATGGATCCCAACATTCACCATTGTACTCCCTCATAGCTAGAACATCTTTTAGTGACAGTCACCAAAACTGGAAACAATACTTCGTATTTGGTCTCACCAAGGCCCTGTGTAATTGTAGCAAGACATCCTTGTCCCTTTACTCAAAACCTCTCGATTAACAGATTATTTGCTTGCTGTAGCTGCATGCTTACTTCCAGTGACTGGTACACAAGGCCACCCAGGAGATCAGAAAGGATAAAAGCAATAAGTCACTTGTAGGAATGGTATATGGATCCCAGCATTCACCACATGTTACAGTGGAACTTAAATGAGCTTGTCAGGGAAGCAAAATCACAGGAATAGGAGAATTTACAGACAGACTAAAAAATTCAGATGGGCAAAGATGAAAAATTCATGGAACTTTTCCTGGATAGTTTCTTGGAACAGCATGTTATCAAGCCAATCGGAGAGCTGGCTATACTGAACCTGGTGCTGTGTAATAAGATACACTTAATTAATGATCTCATGGTAAACGTGTCCGACAAAACAGCAAGCATAATGCAATTGAATCTTACATTCAGTTTGATGTAGGAATGAGTGTGTTTGAGACTATTTTTAAAAATTTAGATAAGGGGAATTATCAAGACATGAAAGAAGAGCTGGCTGAAGTGAATTGGCAAATTAGGTTAAAGGCTATGTCAATAGATATCCAATAGCAGAGACTATTTCAGAATATACAGATCAGGTACATTTCAACCAACAAGAAAAATTTCAAGGATGGATCTGCCATCTGTGGCTAACGAGAAAGGTTAAAGATAGTACCAAACGTAAAGAAAAGCAGATAATTGTGGAGCATTGAGTCAGAAGAGTGGGCAGCATATAAAAAAAATTCATAAAGAGAGAAATTAAGAAGCACAGCATGTCAGGCAGCATCCGAGGAGCAGGAGAGTCGACGTTTCAGGCAGCCTCATCAGGAATGAGGCTGTGAGCCAAGGGGGTGGTGAGATAAATGGGAGGAGGGTAGGGCTGGAGGGGAAGATCTCTGAGAGTGCGATAGATAGATGGAGGTGGGATGAGGAAACTGGTGAAATCCACATTGATGCCATGGGGTTGGAGGGTCCCAAGGCAGAGGATGAGGGGTTCTTCTTCCAGGCTTCAGGTGGTTAGGGAGTGGTGATGGATGAGGCCCAGGACTTGCATGTCCTTGGCGGAGTAGGAAGGGGGAGTTGAAGTGCTCAGCCATGGGGCGGTGGGGTTGGTTGGTGTGGGTGTCTGAAGCACACTGTGAGTAGGCATTCTGTCTACCCAATGTAGAGGAGACCGCATCAGGAGCAACAGCATGTGTGGACGTGCAGGTGAAACTTTGATGGATGTGGAAGGCTCCTTTGGGGCCTTGGACGAAGGTGAGGGGGGAGGTGTGAGTGTGGGTTTTGCAATTCCTGCGGTGGCAGTAGGTGCCGGGAGTGGAGGGTGGTTTGGTGGGGGGAGTGGAGCTGACAAGGGAATGGTCTTTGCGGAAAGTTGGTAGGGGTGGGGAGAAAAATATATCTCTGGTGGTGGGGTCCGTTTGTAAGTGAGCATTGATCCTATAGAAAGCAAATCTGGAGATTGAATAGTGGAAAATAAAGAAACAGCAAGTGAATTGAACAGGAATTTTGCATCAAAAATATAAATTGTTGGTGAAACTCAGTAGGCCTGTGGGGAGAAAAACAGAGTTAAAGTTTCAAATTCAGTGACTCTTCATCAGAATGTAGGGTGTTTTGCATCAGCCGCCATGATAAAGAAATATAAAATTGTATCAATTCTGCTGCATTGCATGTTTCTTCAAAGTGAATTGGCTTTAAGATGATTGAAGAATTTATTTGTAGAACTTTCCTTACCTGTATTGGCTACATAACATGATTCTGGCCCCATGAGTTTAAATGGCGTGGCTATTGCACAACTTTCTTGTAATGCACGATTGCAGAACTATCAAGTTATATCAGAACTGACAGATATATGTTAATATCCCAGAAATAAATGTAAATCAGGAGATGAGAGGGAAGGAGGAACTCAGGAAAGTCACAATCACCAGGGAAGTGGCACTGAGTAAATTGTTGGAGCTGAGGGGTGACAGTTGTGTGAAAGGCAAATTCTGTTTGGCCAATCAAATTAAGTTCTTTGAAGAGGTAACACATGCTGAGGATAAAGGGAATCAACAGATATACTGTACTGAGATTTTTTTTAGATTAGATTAGATTACTTACAGTGTGGAAACAGGTCCTTCGGCCCAACAAGTCCACACCGACCTGCCGAAGCGTAACCCACCCATTCCCCTACATTTACCCCTTTTCCTAACACTACAGGCAATTTAGCATGGCCAATTCACCTGACGTACTAATCTTTGGACTGTGGGAGGAAACCGGAGGAAACCTGCGCAGACACGGGGAGAATGTGCAAACTCCACACAGTCAGTCGCCTGAGTCGGGAATTGAACCCGGGTCTCTGGCGCTGTGAGGTAGCAGTGCTAACCACTGTGCCACCGTGCCGCCCACTGAATGCATTTAAAAGCTCATGATTTAAGGGTTAAATATTAATGCGGATAGAAGATTGACTGGCTAACAGGAAGCAGATTTAAATGGAGGTTTCTCAGGTTGACAAGATGTATCAACTGGTGTGTCATTGGAATCAGTGATGGGACCTCATCTGTTTACAATTACTGTTGATGATTTGGATCATGGGACCAAAGGTCTGGTAAATGAATTTGCTTATGACACAAAGAAGAGAGAAAAATGAATTGTGAAGAGAACATAAGGCGCCTGCAAAGTCACTGAGACAGGTTAAGTGAGTGAGCACAGATGTGGCAAATGGAGTAATAATATGGGAAAATATGAAGTTGTCCATTTTGTCAGAAAGAATAAAGAAACATTTTATCTAAATAGTGAGAGCTTGCAGAGCTCGTGAATATATCACAGAAAGTTAATATGCGGTACAGCAGGTAATTAGGAAAGCTAATTGAATGTTATTGTTTATCACAAGGGGAATTGATTGCAAAGGGAGGTTATGATTCATATATACAGGGCATTGGTGTGACTGCATCTGGAGTACGTGTACAGTACTGGTCACTGTACTTACCTAAGGATCTTAATGTATCAGAAGGGAACACCACACTGTCAGAGGGTCTGTTCTGAGGGAGTGCCACACTGTCAAAGGGTCAGAACTGAGGGTGCACTGCACTGTCGGGGGGGTCACTGCTGAGGAGAGTGCTGCACTGTCAGAGGTGTTATCTTTGGAAAAGACATTAACCAAAGGCTCAGATTCCTCCCTCCCCTTCCTCGACCTTTCTATTTCTATCTCAGGCGACCGAATCAACACGGACATCTACTACAAACAGACTGACTCCCACAGCTACCTGGACTACACCTCCTCCCATCCTGCCCCCTGTACACGAGGAAGTTGAACAGTTCATCCACTTCACCAACACCTTCCACCCCGACCTCAAATTCACCTGGACAGTCCCAGATTCCT
>NC_057754.1:55770-83755 GCF_004010195.1 Chiloscyllium plagiosum
TCCCGACCTCTCCGCCCCCACCCCCGTCTGACCTATCACCCTCACCTTGACCTCTTTCCACCTATCACATTTCCGACGCCCCTCCCCCAAGTCCCTCCTCCCTCCCTTTTATCTTAGCCTGCTGGACAAACGTTCCTCATTCCTGAAGAAGGGCTTATGCCCGAAACGTCGATTCTCCTGTTCCCTGGATGCTGCCTGACCTGCTGCGCTTTTCCAGCAACACATGTCCGGCTCTGATCTCCAGCATCTGCAGACCTCACTTTCTCCATTAACCAAAGTCCCACTTGTAATGTTCTCCATGAAGCATTGTATTCCATGCACGATGTCAGGAAGCTGATCATGGCATTGATCTCTGGCTCTGGAAGTCGCTGCCTCACATGGGCCTTGGAGGCCTTCACAGCCAGCAAGAAAATGAGAGAGAACTTGGTTTTTTACCTGTTGATGATTCTGATTAGCAACTGAGCCAGATTCGCTCAAACAGGGAAACAGGTTCTGGGATCTTTCTGTGTAGTGCACATTGCAACTAAAAGTAACTAGCAGGCTGGGCAGAGTTAAAAATCACACAACACCAGGTTATAGTCCAACAGGTTTAATTGGAAGCACTAGCTTTCAGAGCGTCATTACTTCATCAGGTGTCCTCCACAACCACCTGATGAAGGAGCGACGCTCCGAAAGCTAGTGCTTCCAATTAAACCTGTTGGACTATAACCTGGTGTTGTGTGATTTTTAACTCTATACACCCCAGTCCAACACCAGCATCTCCAAATCATAGCAGGCTGGGGTTATTTGTCTCGCGAACAAGCTGGGGGAATGACCCTGAGCCAAAATCCTCCGAGAGCTGAGGCAGCCCTGATGGGCCAGTGGCTCCTTCCTGCACCATTCCAATTGTGTGTTTCAGAGGGAGAGAGTATGATTTACTTTGCCCTATTTGTGGTTTGGTGGGTGCCAGGTGTTAAACACCATTCCCTGTGCTGACTGTGTGACTAAGCTGGGAGTCCAGTTTGTGCTTGCCCTGTTTAGCCAACTTGGAATGCAGGTTCATAGCTCCTTGAAAGTGGAGTCGCAGGTAGATAGGATAGTGAAGAAGGCATTTCCTTTTTTGGCCAGAGTATTGAGTACAGGAGTTGGGAGGTCATATTGCGGCTGTACAGTACATTGGTTAGGCCACTTTTGGAATATTGCTTGCAATTCTGGTCTCCTTCCTCTTGGAAAGATGTTGTGAAACTTGAAAGCATTCAAAAAAGATTTACAAGGATGTTGCCAGGGTTGGAGGATTTGAGCTACAGAGAATGGTTGAATAGGCTAGGGCTGTTTTCCCTGGAGCGTCGGAGGCTGAGGGGTTTATAAACCTTGTAGAGGTTTATAAAATCAAGAGGGGCATGGATAGGGTAAAAAGACAAAGTCTTTTCCTTAGGGTGGGGGAGTCCAGAATTAGAGGGCATAGGTTTAGGGTGAGAGGGGAAAGATGTAAAAGAGAACTAAGGGCCAACATTTTCACGCAGAGGGTGGTACGTGTTTGGAATGAGCTGCCAGAGGAAGCGGTGGAGGCTAATACAATTGCAACATTTAAAAGGCATCTGGATGGGTATATGATTAGGAAGGGTTTGGAGGGACATGGGCCGGGTGCTGGCAGGTGGGACTAGATTGGCTTGGGATATCTGGTCGGCATGGACGAGTTGGACCGAAGGTCAGTTTCTGTGCTGTACATCTCTATGACTCTATAACTCCTGATAGGGACAGAGTCTGAACGGGGAGGTTCCTCCTTAAGGTTGTACCCCTGTCACAGACACAACTTGTTATTCCAAGTTTGTATTTTTGCAGCTAGAGGATCTTGTGTTTTGGAAATGTGTGCCTAGTATCAGAATGCAGCAACTTGTTTACTGTGATTAATGTCTCCAGTATTTACTGTGATTGTTTACTGAGAGCCGTCCAGTTTTCACTGTGATCACTGTCTCCAGCGTTCACTGAGACTAGTGTCTCTGGTATTTACTGTTGATCAGTGTGTCAACTGTTTTGTGAAACCAGAAAAGGATGTACTGGCACGTGGAGGGATGCAGAGGTTGTTCACTAAGTTGATTTTGGACTTGAGAGGGTTGGTTATGAGGAGAGATTGAGTAGATTGGGACTATATTCATTGGAATTTAGAAGAACTGGGGGGAGATCTTTTAGAAACATCCAAAATTACTAAGGGAATAGATAAGATAGAACCAGGGAGGTTGTTCCCACTGGCGGGTGAAACTAGACCTAGGGGGCACAGCCTCAAAATAAAGTGGAGCAGATTTAGGACTGAGTTGAGGAGGAACGTCTTCACCCAAAGGGTTGCGAATCTGGAATTCTCTGCACAGTGAAGCAGTTGAAGCTACTGCACTGAATGTTGGATTATGTTAAGAAGGCAGGTAAGTGGAGCTGAATCCATGAAGAGATCAGCCTGATTTTATTGAATAGCAGAGCAGGCTCGATATGGCATATGACCTACTCCTGCTCCTAATTCTTATGTCCTGTGTTTGCTGAGACCACAATGTCCAGTGTTTACTGGGATCAGTGTGTCCACTGTTCACTGAGACCAACGTCTCCAGTGTTTTCTCAGGACAATGTGTCCAGTGCCCAGATGCCAGTGTGAGACCTTTATTTGGTCCTGAATCACTCACTCAGCTGGAGCCTCCCAACAAATACAGAGATGTTGTCTATGACCATTACCCTTGGGGGGTAAGAGGGAAGCAGTGGAACCGATGAGGAGGGAAAGTACTGGTAGTGAAGGTGCTTGGGGGGAGAACTGGAATCTAGTAGAGTTTTCTTACTGCCACAGAGGTCTCCGTGTGCCTAATCCCTAAGCTGCTTAGCCCCTGAGCTGCCTCCTGCGAGTGGCCAGCCCCCAAGCTGCTCCCACAAGTGCCCAGCCCCCTGCAAATGTTCAACCCGAGTTGCCCCCCCCACGGGTGCCCACCCCCTGAGCTGCCATCTGAGTGCCCATTCCCCTCCTCCCCCACCACACCTCTCAAAGGTGCCCAGTTTTCATTCTCTCCAACTGAGAAATCAGACACTTGGTAAACAGGCCCAGAATCTGATGTTTGAGCCAGGCCAGGACTCATCAGCAGATCTTAAGGCCACAGAAGCTGACAAACTGAAATAGAAACCATGTGTTTACAAGGCTGTGAGGTCACTGGGATCCTGCTCAATGTCAAGTCATAACACATCACTCAGCCTCACTGGCCCCTGTGTTTTTATATCTTCCATGGATCCAAATAGCCCCCATTATTCCACCTCTCTGTTCCTATTTTCATTATTCCCACTGCTATCTACACATATTCTATATGTGGTTATATATCTCTATAAGTGTCTATATAGATATGGTTAAAATCACACAACACCAGGTTATAGTCCAACAGGTTTATTTGGAGGCACCAGCTTTCGAAGCACTGTTTCTTCCTCAGGTGGTTGTGGAGCAGAATCATGCAACCACAGAATTTGCAGTAACTTCGAAATCTAGTGCCTCCAAATAAACTTGTTGGACTGTAACCTGGTGTTGTGTGATTTTTAACTTTGCCCACCCCAGCCCAACACCGGCACCTCCAAATTATATATAGATATGGCTCTATATCTATCCTGAATATGGATATACAGAGCTACCTCAGTCCCAATCTCCACACTGCAGCCTCACAACTCTCTGACTTCATGTTAACCCACCTCTACTCCAAATCCTTTCCATGTTCAACTTGTTCTGATGATCTGACATTCTGTGCTTGCTCAGCTGTTCTCCCTGACTCATCCTTGCCCCGTTTCAAACCTGGATTGGTTTATAAAGCTCTGGTTAGGCCCCATTTGGAGTACTGTGTCCAGTTTTGGTCCCCACACCTCAGGAAGGACATACTGGCACTGGAGCGTGTCCAGCGGAGATTCACACGGATGATCCCTGGAATGGTAGGTCTAACATATGAGGAACAGCTGAGGATCCTGGGATTGTATTCATTGGAGTTTAGAAGATTAAGGGGAGATCTAATAGAAACTTACAAGATAATACATGGCTTGGAGAGGATGGACGCTAGGAAATGCGGAGACATTTCTTCAGCCAGAGAGTGATGGGCCTGTGGAATTCATTGCCACAGAGCGCAGTGGAGGCCGGGATGCTAAATGTCTTCAAGGCAGAGATTGATAAATTCTTGATGTCACAAGGAATTAAGGGCTACGGGGAGAATGAGGGTAAGTGGAGTTGAAATGCCTATCAGCCATGATTGAATGGCGGAGTGGACTCGATGGGCCGAATGGCCTTACTTCCGCTCCTATGTCTTATGATCTTATGGTAAGAACTGCACAGGTGAGTGTGACTATCTGTAATACTGTCCCCCCAGTCAGGTTACAGGCATTTTCTCACAGGATCTGTGAAAGGGGTCATAAATTTGATTTTTGCTGGGTTAAAATATTGAAGGTTGTGCAACTGAAGAGGATAAACATTTGTTTCAAAAACAGAATACTGTGGCACTGGAAAATTCAACTTTCAAAATGAACATTGGAAAAATTCAGCAGGTCAGACAACCTCTGTGACTAGAGATACAGAAGTGAATATCTCAGATTAGTTTGACCATAACAACTTTGTGTGACAGAAACCTGGTGTATTCCCTCTGTTTCTCTCCATCTCCATAGACACTGCCTGACTTTCCAGCGTTTTCTGTTTTTATTTCCAATACTAACCTTTTATCGGATGCTGTATAAAATGGCAATTAAACACTTCAGTGCTGTGAGATTGATTTGAGTGTCACAAGGCTGGGGATGTTCTGAAGATGAAAAAACTCAGCATTGATGCAATAAACATGTTGTATCATGTTTACAAAGTGAAATTAGATCTGAAACTTCCAGCACCTGCCAGAAATAGCTCCAAGGTTCCAAGGAAACTGTTGTCCAAGGTATAATCAACTTTCAGCTGTTTTTGTTAGTTCAAGAAATGGGCAAGTACACAGGCAGAGAGATAGAAAGGGTGCAGAAAGGGACAGGCACGCAGAGAGAGTGGGACACAGGCAGAGAGGGACAGAGTGCGACAGAGAGATAGAGAGGAACAGTCATAGAGATGCACAATATGAAAACAAACCCTTCGATCCAACTTGTCTATGCTGATCAGATATCCTAAACTAATCTAGTCTTATTTGCCAGCACTTGGCCCATATCCCGCAAAACCCTTCCTATTTTATATCCATCCAGATGCCTTTTAAATGCTGTAAATGTATCTGCCTCCACCACTTCCTCTGGCAGTTCATTCCATACACGCATGAAAAGGTTGCCCCTTAGTTCTGTTTTAAGTCTTTCCCCTCCCACCCTAAACTTATACCCTGTAGTTCTGGACTCCCCACCCTAGGAAAAAGACCTTGACAGTCACACAGAGAGAATGAGAGTGGTCCCACAGACAGAGGGAGAGTGGGACAGAGAGATAGAAAGGGTGCAAAAGGGACAGGCAGATAAAGAGGAAGAGAGTGCTGGACAGAAAGATGGGAAGAGAACAGTGTAAGAAAAATACAGACATATAGAAATTAAAACTCACACAACTTTGACCATCCCAGTCGAATACCGACCCCTCAACATTATAGAAATTAATACAGAGACAAAGAGATAAGACAGTAACACAGAGACAGATGGTCAGAGATTAAGAGGTGGTCAGACAGAGAAAGAGAGATTGAGAGAGACAGATGGGGAGTGGGGAGAGAGATAAAAAGAGAAAGGCAGAGCTGGAGAAAGCAAGAACGTAGGAACAGGTTTTGGCTATTCAGCCTAGGAAGCCAGTTCTGCCATTTACTGAGATCATGGTTGGTCTGTGGGCCAACTCCATATACCCAGCTTTGGGCCATTTCCCTTCATACTTTTGCTTGACAAAAAAAAACTATCTAGCTCAGATTTAAAATTACCACCTTTCTGGGGAAAGTGTAGATTTAGGTAGAAGCTGAACATTATATTGAGATTGATCAATAAAATGAAACTGGCAGAACAATCTCAAAAAAAACCAAAAGATCTGAGGATGCTGGAAACGGGAAATTGCTGGGAAAACACAACAGGTCTGGCAACATCTGTGGAGAGAAAGCAGAGTTAACGTTTCAGGTCCAGTGACCCTTGTTCAGTTCCGTTCAATTTTCCACAGATGCTGTCAGACCAGCTGAAATTTTCCAGCAATTTCTGTTTATGCGCATGATCTCAATGCTGAGAAATGGGAGGTTACTTTGGACCAAAAGGGATAATGCGAAGCAGTGAAAATCTTGGAACATTGTAGATGTAAAATAGATCAATAACATGTCTGAGGAGGTCCAGAAAAGAACTCATACCTCGTTAATGCTGGCGGTTTTATGTTTAGGACTAGAATACAGAGGGGTTAGATGTCACAGTTCAGTTGTACAAAGCCCTGGTTAAACCACAGCTGGGAGCAGTTCTGGGCACTTGACCTCAGGAAGGAGGGAGTGATCTTGAAGGGACTGCAGCAGAGGTTTACCAGAATGATCCACAGACCAAGGGTTACGCTAAGAGGAAATATTCAACAAACTCGGAGTTATATTACCTTCAATTTGAGAAGGCTAAGAGGTGATTCGATCCAGGTTTTAAAAGGGAAACTGAGAGGAACTGATTAGGGAGTGCAGAACAGTGGGGTGGTGGGTGGGAGGAATGTGTTTAAATTCAGGCCAGATATTTCAGGAGTAAAGGTGGACAATACTTACACGTACAGGGGTGTTCTGAGATTTCAAAGTCTCTTTCACAAAGTGTAATTGTTACTTATAAATCTGAAATCGAGAAGAGTTTTGTGTGAACCGATGGGGTTAAACGGGAAATGGAGCAAAGGTGGATATGTGGAGTTAGGTTACAGATCGTCTATCCTCTCAGTGAAGAGTCTTCTCCTGTTCCTCAACAGAGTGGCAGAGAGCAAGAAAAGGGGATTTTTAGCCTATATCTGTCTAGCTGTCTCCCTCTTTACCTCAATGAGCCTAATTTTAATTCTGTGCAAGTAGAGTTACAAACTTACCCACCTCGGTCTCTCTTCCCCCTTTAGCCTCAATCTTTGTATGTTCATCTCTCACAATCAATCAGTCTTCTCTCAATTGCTTTGTTTGTGTGACCACGTGATTATGTCTGACTGTCTCTCACTGTCTCTTTTACTCACTATATCTCTGACTCTCTCATTGCTGTCTGCAACTCTGTCTTTCTCTGATCAATGGGGAACTCCTGCTTCGACCAGGTTTCTAGGGGTTGAGCTCTGTCACACTGAGTTAGCATTGAGGCATCTCGGCTCAGTGAATATTTGATCATCTGAGGCATGACAAAAGGCTCATTAATCCCCAGTGGGAACACAGCCACACTGCATGCACTGAAACAGTATTGGCACTGTGTGAGATTAGTGCTGGCAACCTCTGGCTATGAGGAGGGGGATGGGGAGAGGGAGAGAGCAAGCGAGGTACTCAGGGCGTTTGCAAACAATAAACAAACTGTAATGAATGTTCAGATCCCATCAGCGCAGATTGTCAATTTGAATTCAATGCACATAAATCTTAAAGTAAAAATATTTCAGTAGAAGTGACTGTGAAACTATCTGATGGAAACACTTCACAAGTGTTCTTTCAGGACTAAAACCTGCCAGTCCTGCACTGTCCTCTCATCCCATACTGACTGAGCATTTACAGAGCTGTGCTATCCCAGTTCAACAAACGACTTTGGCAATAAATAAACCAGGCCTGAATGAGAAGCGATGGGAGTACAAGGGAACCAAAGGTAACACAGGATTTATCAGGACTGTGAGTAATGCAGATTAAAATTGTGCAAGTCCAACGAAGCAAAAAGATCGTAACAAATTCTGCTCCAACAAGACACTGGATGGGAGTGGCTGGAGAGATGCATGGGAGAAAACCCTGAAGTCATTTGTCAGCCATCCAAGTCAACTGTCCAACTGCAGGGTGCATCACAGGAGAATATGATCGTGTCTTTGCCTTTTGCATGCATCAAGAACAACAGCAGACCACACCCCCAGCAAAGACTGGGCACTGAAGCCCGAATCTCCAGTGCCTGTATCATCCTTCCCCATACGAGCTAACAGCAGAACTTTCCCAATCCCCGAGTGTAAGATATGACTGAGTGGGGAGGAGGCTTCATCACTGAATAGGAAGCTTCTGGGTTCAAACCCCAGCCTGGTACTAACATTGGGAAAGCTGCACTGTCAGAGCGTTAGTGCCAAAGGAGCGCTGCACTGTCGGAGGGTCAGTGCTGAGGGAGTGCTGCACTATTGGAGGGTCAGTGTTATGAGAGCACTGCACTGTTGGAGGGTCAGCACTGAAGGAGTGCTGCACTGTTGAAGGATCAGTGCTGAGGGAGTGCTGCCCTGTTGGAGGGTCAGAGCTAAGGGAGTGCTGCACTGTTGGTTGGTCAGTGCTGAGGGAGTGCTGCACTGTTGAAGGATCAGTGCTGAGGGAGTGCTGCCCTGTTGGAGGGTCAGAGCTAAGGGAGTGCTGCACTGTTGGTTGGTCAGTGCTGAGGGAGCGCTGCACTATCGGAGGGTCAGTGCTGAGGGAGCGCTGCACTATTGGAGGGTCAGTGCTAAGGGAGCGCTGCACTTTTGGAGGGTTAGCACTGAGGGAGCCCTGCATTGTCAGAGAGTCAGCGCCGAGGGGAAAACACCACATATCGGAGGGTCAACGCTGAAGGAGTGCCATACTGTTGGAAGGTCAGCGCTGAAGGAGCGACGCACTGTTGGAGGGTCAGCGCTGAGTGAGTTTCACATGGTCAGAGAGAGGATGACACTCTGAGGGACTGTGTTGAGGGCATGCTGTCTGGCAGACATAGAACATTGAGATACTGGAGCAGTATTAGAGGGCCCATACCAAGGAGAGAGAGTGGGCTGCCTATAGGGGGCCACAGAGAGAAAGTGCTGCCCCCTCGGGGGTCATAGGGAAGAGAGCTGCCACATCAGGGGCTCACAGAGAGCTGCCTCATCAGGGGGGCCAGACAGAAAGGGAGAGAGAGAGACTGCTGCCCCATCAAGAGGCCCCATCAGTTTTCATACAGCCAGAAACAGAGACCTTGTCCTCTCTCTTATATGTATGTTAATCATCAGCCATGTATGGAATGAAAATGAGGGGAGGTCTCGATTTCTGGATCTAATGTTTATCTCTTCATCAAACACCAGAACAGATGGTCCCAGTGATGTTTGGAGAAATTTTCCAGCTCACTTCAGAATGTATTTTGATGGTTGTGGAACCCTTTGGGGAGCCCTGAGATTGTAAAAGGTGGTATATAAATGCAAGTCTTCAGAAATGAAAATGTTGGCAAAGAGCAGGTGACCATGATGCTGAGGAAACAGTTATTTGGACTTCTGTCCCTCACTGAACACTTATTGGTTAATTATTTTACAGTAATTGGAATTATTATAACCACCATAAGTGACCTTTAAGCACAAAGCAAGATGCTGCAATTTTATTTTGGGATATTAATCTTAATGATTACACTTCAAATTCAGTTGCAGCAAGGAATTTAAACTCAGTATTCAGTAAAAAAAAACTGAACTTTGTGCCCCTCGATCAAAAGAGGTATTACTAATCACAGAAACTTTTCAGGAGTGTTGTCTAACATTTAAGAACTGATATTCATAGATCACTGGTCAAAGTTGATAAAACTTCAAGGTTTGTTTTTCTGGGGTATTAAGTGATCCGATTAATATGGTAGGCTGGTCCAGAAAATTAAGTCACCTGGGATCCACAGTTGAGTTGCTAAGTTGGATGAAAAATTGGCTTGGTCATTGGAGACAGAGGTAGTTATGAATGGTGTTTTCTAGACTGGCAGTTTGTGACCCGTGGTGTTCTGCAAAGATCATTACTGAGACCTCTGTTGTTTGTAATCAATATAAATTATTTGGATGAAAAGTAGGTGGTCTGATTAGTAAGTTTGTAGACGACGCACAAATTGGTGGAATTACAGATAGTGAGGAAGGTTGTCAAAGGATACAGCAGGATATAGATCAGGGGTAAGTTGGGCAGAGAAATGGCAGATGGAGTTTAATCTGGCCAAGTGTTAAAAGTGAAGTATTTTGGGAGGTCAAATGCTCGAGGAAAGTATACAGTAAATAGGAGGACCCTTAGGAGCATTGATATACAGAGGGATCTTGGGGTGCAAGTGTATAAAGCTCCCTGAAATTGCCACACAAGTGGATAAAATACTAAAGAAGGCATACAGCATGCTCACCTTCATTGGTTGAGACATTGAGTATAAAACTATGTCTAGGCCACATTTGAAGTATTGTGCACAGTTCTGGTCACCACACTATAGGAAGGATGTGGAGGCTTCAGAGACAATGCAAAAGTTTATCAGGATGTTTCCAGAATTAGAATGTATTAGCTATAAGGAGAAGTCGAATTGTTTTCGCTAGAGTGTCAGAGACTGAGGGGGTGATCTGATAGAAGTATATAAAAATGAAAGGGATGGATAGAGTGGATCGTTTTTCTCAGGGTGGTTTTGATTTAAGGTGAGAAGTAAGTTTAAAGGAGATGTGTGAGGTGTGTACTTTACATAAAGGTTGGTAGGTTCCTTGAAAGTACTGCCAGGCAAGATGATAAAAGCAGATATGATAGCAACTTTAAAATGTATTTAGATAAACACATGAATAGGTAAGGAATAGAGAGACACAGACCATGTGCAGCAGATGGGATTAGTTAAGAATGCCATCATGGTCGGCACAGACATGGTGGGCCGACAGCCCTGTTCCTATCCTGTACTGTTCTTTGTTCTAAATTAACTTTCAGACAAAGGAGCAGTGTTTTGAAAGCTAGTGATTTCAAGTAAACCTGGACTGTAACCTGGTGTTGTGTGACTTCTGACTTTATCCAGCCCGATCCAACATCAGAATCTCCATACCTTGTTCTAAATGGTGGATGGTTTTGAAGGGCCTGAATGGCCTTATCTTTGCAATGGATGCGAAATCACTGAGGCCCACAGGGTGGCACAGCTGAGCATAGGGCCCCAACTGGCTCAATAACACCATCTACTGGTGCAGCATATTCTTGCAGGTGTTCCACAGCATGGAAGTCACTCAGCCCATCTCCTTCCTATTCAGAGGGAGCAGTGATCTGAAAAAGGCCATTCAGTCCATCTAATGTTGGAAAGACCACTTTTTTATCTTACTTAATTTTTGATTGTGGATTGAATTAGAAAAAGAATGGAAGGAATAATTCACAGAATCACAAATTGCTATAGCACAAAAGGAGGCCATTCAGCCCATCGTGACTGAACTAGTTCCATTGCCTATAGCCAGTCTCCAGTCTTTTCCCCATATCTCCGTATACCAGAGAGACACCCTGCACAGAAACTGTTCCAGACACACACACACAATGCATTCAGACACCATGCCCAGATACAGACATCCCATTAAGATGCTGCTGCACCCAGACACCCAACAGGTCGCCCAGACGCTGCACCCATACAGACACGACATCCAACAGGTCGCCCAGACGCTGCACCCATACAGACACTACACCCAACAGGTCGCCCAGACGCTGCACCCATACAGACACGACACCCAACAGGTCGCCCAGATGCTGCACCCATACAGACACTACACCCAGACACCCAACAGGTCGCCCAGACGCTGCACCCATACAGACATGACACCCAACAGGTCGCCCAGACGCTGCACCCATACAGACACTACACCCAGACACCCAACAGGTCGCCCAGACGCTGCACCCATACAGACACAACACCCAGACACCCTAGACAGATATCCCACACAGACAAAACAAATTCAGTGTACAGAGTTGAAAGCATTTTAATGTTCTGTTATAATATGTTAGTCTTAGAAATTGCTGTTTTCCTTGCTGAAGCCGTTTCTTCTCCCTATAAGGCCCCTCATCATAATTACAACAAAACAAAAGGCTAGCTTTTAACATTTCGACCTAAATGATGGAAGTACCAGGGCCCCATGCAAGATCTTCTATTCTCTCATCCCACAGGACATGGGGGCAGAGGGGTTGGGGGAAGGTGGAACCACTGAACCTGGGATAGAGTGGAGAGACCTCATGCTGATCCTTCCCACCACCCTGCTGAAACTGAGCAAGCAACCAGGGATAAAACTACAGGGAGATAAAGCTATGGAATTAAAAACACCCCCATTTCCTGCATGGAGATGGAAACTGAATTCGATCCAAGCAGTGTTTCAAGTGACCCATGTCAGCCAGTAATCTCCAATTCCCATCTCACATTGATCGTCATACATAAAACCATCATGATTCAACGTCCAAAGATAATTTGTGTAAGTGAAGAGATCAGCAAACCCAAAGGCAGAATCAGTCACAGAGACATGGAATTTAATCCCAAAGGGAACACTGCCTATCATGTAGAGTCTAGGATATAGTGACTCACAGGTCATTGTGACCGTCCAGAGACATTGACCATTGCAATATAATGGCCATCCAGAGACATTGACTATCACAACATAGTGACTGTAACAACACAGTGACTGTCCAGAGACGCTGACCAGGCTAGATACACTGAGCCAAAACATTGTCCATTGATTCCACTGCTGACCACCTTCTATTCCTCACTGACCTCAGCAGCATGTCTGAGTGGATATTAACTCCTGTCATTCACATACACATTCTTAAAAAAATGTTGTCCCACGCACCACCAATACATTTTTTTTCAATCAGAAACTCCACAGTAGTGGAGCTGGCCCTTGGTCAGGCACAAGAGCTGATTCCTAATCAGACGACACCCTCTCAGTTATAGCAGGCGTATAGTGAGCCCAATGCTCTCTTGCACTTGAGTTTCTGGTCCACAACAGGAACTTCACTCGTTGCCCCCCCACCTCCCATTACTACCATTCTCCCAGACCCCTGACAAGGGGCAGTACCCACAGCTGAGATGAAGGCATCTCAACAAGACCAACTGTGGAGCTGATACTGTCAGCTTCCAGCAGCAGCACAGATACACAGACACCAACGACTTAGAGCCATGCTCAATCTGGGATTGGTGGGGCTGGATTTAGTTTGCAGTGAGGGTTAAACTGGTTGAGGAAATGGAGCAGGAAAGTTCAGGTTACAACCAATAATAATGTGGCACTGACCATGGGAAGCCAGAACTTCAGCCCTACAGGCCCAAAGCACTAGGGGGGCTCTGTACAGAGGCGGGGATTAGGCTGCAGTGTGAAAGGGGCTCTGTGCAGAGGTGGGGGGAAGAAGCTGCAGTGTGAAGGGAGCTCTGTCCCGAGTGGGAAAGGGGCTGCAGTGGGAGGAGAGCTCAATGCGATGGGGGGGGAGAATGGGGCTGCATGTGAAGGGAGCTCTGTATAGAGGGGGGTGTGAGGGGAGCTCTGTACAGAGAGGGAAGGTGCTGGGGAGCTCTGTACAGAGAGGGAAGATGCTGCAATGTGAGGGGAGCTCTGTACAGAGAGGGGAAGGGGCTGCAGTGTGAGGAGAGCTGTCCCAAGTGGGGGAAGGGGCTACAGTGGGAGGAGAGTTCCGTGTGTATAGGAGAGGTGAGGGGCTGCAATATGAGGAGAACTCCGTACCAAGCAGGGAAGGGGCTGCAGAACAAAGGGGGGTTTGTACAGAGGGGGCAATGGGCTGCAGTGTGAGGAGAGCTCTGTACAAAGGGGGGAGAAGGGGCTACAGTGGGAGGAGAGCTCTGTACAGGGGTGGATGGGCTGCAGTGGGAGGAGAGCTCTATACAGAGAGGGAAAGGGGCTGCAGTGTGAGGGGAGCTCTGTACAGAGAGGGAAGGTGCTGGGGAGCTCTGTACAGAGAGGGAAGATGCTGCAATGTGAGGGGAGCTCTGTACAGAGAGGGGAAGGGGCTGCAGTGTGAGGAGAGTTTTGTACAGAGAGGGGAAGGGGCTGCAGTGTGAGGAGAGCTCTGTACAGAGAGGGAAGATGCTGCAATGTGAGGGGAGCTCTGTACAGAGAGGGGAAGGGGCTGCAGTGTGAGGAGAGCTCTGTACAGAGAGGGAAAGGGGCTGCAATACGAGGAGAGCTCTGTACAGAGAGGGAAGATGCTGCAATGTGAGGGGAGCTCTGTACAGAGAGGGAAAGGGGCTGCAGTGTAAGGAGAGCTCTGTACAGAGGAGCGGGAAGGTGCTGCAGTGTGAGGAGAGCTTGGTATGGGGGTGGGGTAGGGGAGCTGCAGTGTGAGGAGAGCTTGGTATTGTGTGTGTGTGTGTGTGTGTGGTGGGGGGGGGGGGAAGCTGCAGTAGGAGGAGAGCTCTGTACAGAGAGGGAAAGGGGCTGCAGTGGGAGGAGAGCTCTGTCCCAAGTGGGAAGGGGTTGCGGTGGGAGGAGAGCTCTGTCCCAAGTGGGAAGGGGTTGCAGTAGGAGGAGAGCTCTGTACAGAGAGGGAAAGGGGCTGCAGTGGGAGGAGAGTTCTGACCCAAGTGGGAAGGGGCTGCAGTGGGAGGAGAGCTCTGTCCCAAGTGGGAAGGGGCTGCAGTGGGAGGAGAGCTCTGAACAGAGGAGGAGGGGAAGGGGCTGCAGTGGGTGGAGTGCTCTGTGCAGAGGGGGGAATGTGCTGCAGTGGGAGGAGCGCTGTGTCTGTACAGAGAGCGAAGGAGCTGCTGCACAAAAATGTAGAGGCTTCACTAAGACAAGGTAACAGCAACAATCTACAACGTCCTGAAGGTTCTGCAGGCGACTGGCAAATAAACACATCCAAATATATAAATATGTCACTCAAGAATTCTCATCAGCAATTTGCAAGTGTCCTTCAAACAAAGAATCCAGGGAGAGTGCTCTTCAGTCACACCCAGCTCATCTGGAATTTCACCTTACAATGTGGCATCGGGCTCCTGCAAATCCTAAAGAACCAAGAACAAAACAAATCAAATCAAACTGAACAAAGTGATGATTAAACTATACACAATGCACAAACCTATGCACTGATGTGTTGGTTTCCCCCTTCATTGATGATGGGCATATTTGTGCAGCCTCCTCCTCCAATGAGTTTTTTAATTGTCCACCACCATCGACCATCCAACACTGGATGTGGTAGGACTGCAGAGCTTAGATCTGATCCACTGGTTGTGGGATTTGTTAGCTCTGTCTATCACTTGCTGCTTCTGTTGTTTTGCATGCAAGTAGTCCTGTTTGGTAGCTTCACCAGGTTGACATCCCACTTTTAGGTATGCCTAGTGGTACTCTTGGCATGCCGTCCTGCACTTTCCATTGAACCAGGGTTGATTCCCTGGCTTGATGGTAATGGCTGAGTGGAGAATATGCCAGGCCATGAAGTTAGATTGTGTTGGGAGTATAATTCTACTGCTGTTGATAGCCCACAGTATCTCATTGATGCCAAGTCTTGAATCCCTCAATCTGTTTGCCACAAAACACGATGGAGGGTATTCTCAATATGAAGGCAGCACTTTGTCTCCACATGGACTGTGTGGTGATCACTTTTACTGATACTCTCATGCCCTGTTTCGCAGCTATGTCCTTTAGGACCTGACCAGCTCGATCAGTTGTACTGCTGCCAAGGCACTCTTGGTGAAATGCCTCACCCAGAGGACATTCTGGTCCTTGCCACTCTCAGTGCTTCCTCCAAGTGTTGTTCAACATGAAGCAGTACTGAGTCATCAGCCGAAGGAGGATGGTACGTGGTATTCTGCAGGAGGTTTCCCTGCCCATGTTTGATGTGAAGACTTGTGACCTCATGCAGTTAGAAGTCAATGTAGAGGACCCGCAGGGCAACTGTATGCTACTGTGCTCTGCTGGGACTGTTTTGTCAGTGAGAGTGGTGATGGTACTATCAGGGACATTGTCCGCAAGGTTTGATTCCATGAATATAACTATATTACACTGCTGCTTGACTAGTCTGTGTGACAGCTCTTCCAATGTTGGCACTAACTCCCAGATGTTAGTATGAAATCCTTTGCAGAACAGAAAGGACTGTTCTTGCTCTTGTCATTTCTGATGCCCTGATCAATGCATATTGTCTGTCTTGTTTCATTCCTTTTTTGAGACTTTTTAATGATTGATACAACTGAGTGACTTGCTCAGTCATTTCAGAGGATAGTTAAGAGTCAACCTCATTGCAGTGGCTCAGAAGTCACACGCAGGCCAGACCAGGTAAGGACAGAGCAAGTCACAATATCATGGTACCATTACCTCTTTTCTGTTCCTGCCATGGACAGAGACAGAACTAGGTAATCTGTAATGGGGCAAAAAGACATCTCCTACCCATATACAAACGTCATCAGTTATTTGTAAATATTCACCTCATCAGTGCTTGTAGGGGCCAGCCGATTGTAAACTGATTCGATTACATTCCGTCTGAGAGAACAAACATCAAAAAAAACTTATTTCAACAAAGTGTTTCTGAATCAGAAATAATGCAGAAGAAGCAAGTGATCAGTAACTCTATCAGAGTCACAGGTTCTCACTCCATAATCCCACAGCAACATAAAGCTACAAAGTCAGCGCCGCAGTGTCAGAGGGTCAGTACTGAGGGGGCACTGCACTGTCGTAGGGTCAGCACCACAGTGTCAGAGCGTCAGTGCTGAGGGAGCACCACACTGTCGGAGGGTCAGTGCTGAGGCAGTGGCGCACTGTCAGAGGGTCAGCAGTGAGGGAGTGCCGCACTGTCGGAGGGTCAGTGCTGAGGGAGCACCACACTGTCGGAGGGTCAGTGCTGAGGGAGTGCCGCACTGTCGGAGGGTCAGTGCTGAGGGAGCAGCACACTGTCGGAGGATCAGTGCTGAGGGAGTGCCGCACTGTCGGAGGGTCAGCAGTGAGGGAGTGCCGCACTGTCGGAGGGTCAGTGCTGAGGGAGTGCCGCACTGTCAGAGGGTCAGTGCTGAGGGAGCGCCAAACTGTTGGAGGGTCAGCATCACAGTGTCAGATGGTCAACACTGAGGGAGTGCCTGTCGGAGGGTCAGCACTGTACAGTCATAGGGTCAGTGCTGAGTGGAGTACCCACACAGTTGGAGGGTCAGTGCTGAGGGACCGTGCACTTTCAGAGGATTAATACTCGATCACCACTCTGTCAGTCATTGTGTTCGCTGGTGGGGGCTATCATGGGTGGTGTTACTGTCTGGGACAAAGGGGGTGGGGGCGGTAAAGAGACGCAGACACTCTGAGGGCTCCGTACTTGCTGATGAGGCCTCCTCCAGGTGGCAGGTTGGGAATGTTCTCGATGATCAGTGTATGCATTATGTCCAGTAACCCCAGAGGAGCATCCAGGCCAGACGTGGTCACCAACTCTGCAAGGAAAGAACAAAAAATACTGTGAACATCTTAGAAACAAATATAAAATGTTTGTGTTCATGAAGAGCTGAAATGAAGAAAGGGTGTGAAGAAGCAACATAATGTGGCCCACTCTGGTCAAGGATCAGGCTGTTCCTCTCGGAGATGAGGGAGACTTGAACTGGAGCTGAGGAATCAGCCAGCGAAGAAAGGGGCAGCTCCCAGCCTCAATATTTTGTTTCTATTTACTCAAAGGACATGGGGGGGGTCATTGACTGGGCCAACATTTATTTCCCATCCCTAACTGCCACATGAGAAGGTGGTGATGAGCTGCTTTCTTGAACCACTGCAGTCCATGTGCTGTCGGGGTACTCACAATGCCGTTAGGGAGGGAGTTCCAGGATTTTGTAGGAATGGTAATATATTTCCAAGTCAGGATTGTGAGTGGCTTGGATGAGAACTTGCAGATAGTGGTGTTTCCGTGTATCTGCTGCCCTTATCCTTTGAGATGGAAATGGTCATGGGTTTGGAAGGTAGAATCTATAGATGCTTGGTTAATGTCTGCAGTGTATCTTGTAAATAGTACTGCTGCTTGTGAGGGAGTGAATGTTTGTGGATATGATGCCAATCAAAATAGCTAAGTATAACTCTAATCAGTAGAGAATTTGCCCCCTGCTTCCCAGTGATTCCAGTTTTGTTCAGGGTCCTTGGTGCCCTACTCAGTCAAACGTGGCCTTGATTTCAAGGGCTGTCAATCTCACTTCAACTCTGAATTTTAGCTCTTTTGTCCATTTTCGAACCGAGGCTGTAATGAGGTCAGGAGCTGAATGGCCCTGGCAGAACCCAAACTGGGCATCACTGAGCAGGTGCTGCTTGATAGCACTGTTGATGACACCTTCCATCACGTTACTGATGGTTAAGAGTGGACTGATTGTTCTGCTTTTTGTGTAAAGGGCATACCTGGGCAAAATTTCCACATTGTCAGCTAGGTGCCCAGTATTGTTAAATTACAGATTGCAGTGAAACATTAAGATGACAAGGAAAGATCAGCTTTATTCCCTGACTGGATTTCCCGGTAATTTACAGCAGGGACTCTCTTATAAGGTGGAGTTTAGAATGAGGACCACAAGGTAAAATGTCCCAGGTTTAAATCCACCCCCAACACTGTCTTGAGGTCCAGGGGATTAAATAGAATACAGTCCATCACTGTGACAAATCTCACTCTTTGAATGATCACACAAGATCACAGTCAATATAGGGGTAACTGACACAGCCTCTAGTCTGTAATGTTAAAATATTAAATTGTACTGTCTCTCTGGACAGGAATGTAATTTTAAATGATTAAACTGTACTTTCTCCAAGAAGCTGAACATTCTGGAAGTGGGTGGGGGTGATATTCTGTCTCACAGATAGCATGCAGGAATGTGGATGACTTTCCATTGAAATCCACACTTCATCTGGGCAGCCATTTACTACTATTTTACTGCTATTATCAAATTGAACTCTCATTTAGTCCCTTCCATTCAGAAATGCTTTCATAGCCATTCTCCAGCCAATCAAATTCGTTTGCATGATCATTCCCTGATACCGAAGTATATCACACCAACATTGTCCGGAGAAATAGTGGAGCCAGAACTCATTTGCAGGGCTGCCCCGAAGTGAGGACATATCACACCTACATTGATTGTCTCGGGGAATAAAGGAGTCAGGAAATCATCTACACGATGATTCCCCAGGATTAGGGCATTTACATTATCTCTGAAGATGACCTCATCCTACCATTGTACCTGAGGTAACATGTGGTTATTGGGGAGAGGGGGGTTGACTAGAGTACCTGTGAGCATTATTAACTGACTTGTACAAAGGGGATGTATTTCCTTAGTTTGGGGCCTCTTTTGACTCGACTTCGCACACCTGCAAAGAGGGTCAAAGGGGTCACCTAGCTTGTACAGGCTTTAATAAACTTTAACTGTTTGCAGAAGTTAGTGTGTGTGAATTGCATCTTGTGCTTGAAACCTCGGGAAAAGAACCTAACAAGGCAATTCCCTCATCAATAGCTAAGATCTTTGAAGGTTTAACATGAAAGTGTCAGTCTCAAAAGGGCTCAGCCCAGCCTGCTTACAGCCTCTGACCTTTCACTCGTGCTTCCAGGTATCTGTCAAGCTCAGCCTCCCTCTGTTTTGCTTCCTCCGAAGGTCTTGGGGCGTTCTCAAAGCACACCAACTCGATGCTTATGTTGTCCCGGCTGCCCTGCATAAGATGAACACAAACAGGAGCCCTGAGTTCAACTAGCCTAAAGCACATCATTTCAATACCAAACTAGCAATTCAAAACATCACATGCACAAGACTAACAATAACATGCATTTCAAAAACACCTTGCAACATCTCAGAACACTGCAAAGATCTCTACCAGCAAATGAACACAATGTACACACATGAAAAGAACCCACAAGGAAACTGATTAATGAGGGAAGAAAAGACCAAAAGAACTGCACATTCTGGAAATCAGAGACAAAAACAGAAATTGCTGGAAAAGCTCAGCAGGTTTTGCAGCATCTGTGGAGAGAAAGCAGAGCTAACATTTCAGATCCAGTGACCCTTCATCAGAAATAATGCTGCTGGATCTGCTGAGTTTTTTCAGCAATTTCTGTTTTTGTTTCTGTTAATGTGACATATCTTGAGAGATAAAGATTGGCCAAATTCTTCCAAGTGCAAGATCTTCTCCCACCCAAAAAGAGGATAGACACAGCTTCAGTTTGATGTCCCAACAGAAGATAACGCCTCAGACAGGTGCAGCTCTCCCTCAGTGCAGACCCTATGAGAGTGTGGCATTCCCTTAGCACTGACACTCCGACATTACCCGCTCCCTCGGCACTGACCAGCCGTTGCAGCGCTCCCTCAGCACCAACCCTCCAAGAGTGCGGCACTCACTAAGCACTGACCCTCCGAGAGTGCAGTGCTCCCTCAGCACCAACCCTCCGACAGTGCGGCGCTCCCTCAGCGTTGATTCTCATGGCTGGTTGGTGGGATGATTACTGAATGGCAGAACTAGTGTGAGGGGCTGAATGGTCTCCTCCTTATTTTTATCAGGGAAGCAGATAGCAACACACCCAAAGGAATGTCTCTTATAATGGAGCCTCCAGTTCCCAGTGTCTCCACTCCTCCAGCCACTGTGTCAATGTCAGGATTGTACAATGTCTCCTGCTCTCAGATCCAGCCTCAGTGCTATAATGTTGGCTCCTCCTCTCCATCTATTAATGCTAGCAGGTCCTGACAATAAATCTGCTGCAAAGTGCACAGTGAGGGGCCCAGATTGTGGGAATAGGATTTGGCAAAGGGCCTGACTTGGTCACCTCACAATATCTGTCCATTGACTCACGGATGTTGGGTGTCACTGGCTAGGTTAGCATTTATTATCCACCCTTAATTGCCCTTGAGATAAAAGTGGTGAGCAACCTTCTTGAACCACTGCAGTCCATGTGCTGTAACAGACCACAATGTCCCTTTGGGAAGGAATTCCAGGATTTTGACCTCGTGACATTGAAGGAACAATGATATATTTCCAAGTCAGGATGATGAATGGCTTGGAGGGGAACTTGCAAGGGGTGGTGTTGCCATGTATCTGACGCCCTTGTCCTTCTAAATGGAAGTGGTCATGGTTTGGAAGGTGCTGGCTGAGGATCTTCTGTGCATTTCTGCAAGGCATCTTGGAGATGGTACACACTGCTGTTAGTGAGAGTCAATGGTGGGGGAATGGATATTTGTGGATGTAGTCGAGAGTATGTTGCTAGAAAAGCACAGCAAATCAGGCAGTATCTGAGCAGCAGGAAAATTGATGTCTCGGGCTGGAGCCCTTTGTGGATGTGGTACCAATCAAGCGGGGGCTGCTTTTTCCCGGATGGTGTCAAACTTCTTCAGTGTTGTTGGAGCTGCACTCATCCAGACAAGTGGGAAGTATTCCATCACACTGCTGACTTGTGCCTTGTACGTGATGGACACTCCCCTTTAGGAAGTCAGGAGGTGAGTTACTCATGGCAGGATTCCCAGCCTCTGACCTGCTGTTGTAGTCACTGTGTTCATATGGCTAATCCAGTTCCATTTCTGGTCAATGGTAACCCCCTGGATTTTTGTTGATAATGGGGAATTTTGTGATGGTAACACCATTGAATGTCAAGGGGCAGTGGTTGGATTGTCTCTTCTTGGTGATGGTCATAGCCTGGTGCAAATGTTACTGGCCACTTGTCAGCCAAATCTGGATACTGTCCAGGTTTTGCTGTATTTCCATATGGACTGCTTCAGAATCCGAGGAGGGGGCGAATGATGCTGAACAATGTGCAATCATCAGCCAACATCCCCACTTCTGACCTTATGATGGAGGGAAAGGCTTTGATGAAGCAACTGAAGATGGTTGGGCCTAGGACACTACCCTGAGGAGCTCCTGAAGAGATGTCTACTGAAATGACTAATCTCCAACAACCATAACCATCTTCATATGTGCCAAGTATGACTCCAACCAGAAAGTTTTCCTCCTGATTCCTATTGATTTGGTTTTGCTCGGGCTCCTTGAGGCTACACTCAGTCAAAAGCAGTCTTAATGTCATAGGCTGTCACAATCACCTCACTTCTGGAAATCAGCTTTTTTGTCCATATTTGAACCAAGGCTGTAATGAGATCAGGAGCTGTGAGGCCCTGGCAGAACCCAAACTGGGCGATACTGAGCAGGTTATTACTGATAAGATTCTGCTATGGAAATACCCAGGTAAATGACATCCATTAGTCATAGCTTTGACATTCTCTACAGTCTTTGAACTCAACTCAAAGTTCATTTCCACTGAACTCTTCATTACTTGAGTTATGCACAATTAATTCCCGCATTTGGCTTTATAGGAACAAATTTGCTGAAAAAAGTAGGGAAAATTTCAGCCTTAATCCTAACAAGCTCTAATATTCCTCTCATCAATTCATACCTGAGTGAGTCCGTGTATGTGTGGGAGCCCATACCCCAGTGAAAGTCTGTGTGTGAGAAAGCCCGTACCCCAGTGAGAATGTGTGTGTGTGAAAGCCCATACCCCACTGAGAGTCGGAGAGTGTGTGTATCTGTGTGCGGGACCCGTACCCCAGTGAGAGTCACTATGTGTGTGGCAACCCGTACCCTAGTGAGAGTCAGTGTGCGTGTGGCACCCTGTACCCCAGTGAGAGTCAGCGTGCATGTGGCACCCTGTACCCCAGTGACAGTCAGCATGTGCGTGGCACCCCATACCCCAGTGAGAGTCAGTGTCCATGTGGCACTCTGTACCCCAGTGAGTCAGCGTGCGTGTGGCAACCTGTAGCCCATTGAGAGTCAGTGTGTGTGTGGGACCTGCACACCAGTGAGGCACAGGTTCAGTTTGAAGTCTGTTTTGATTTTTGAGCATCAGTGTTAAAATGTCTGCAGGAAGTCTCGCTCTGTAATCTCTGACTAAGGGCTGACCCTCAGTGAGAAATGGGGCCTGACCCCATCCATACTGATGTTGTAGATTCAGGAGCCTGCCCTGCACATTGTCAAGGGCTGTGTCAGACACTATTGAGCAGGAGCTGAAAGGGGACGGTGTGTGCTCTGCATGAATGGAAGTTTTCAATCAGCAGGGTGTCTGCAGAGAACTATGTGCTAGCAATACTGAGTGGAGTCAGGGCCCTTTCATCCCTGGATAGAAATCAGAGTGTCACTCTCTCGATCTTACCTTATACAGGCAAGTGTCTGCTACTAGATTGCAAATCTGTTCCAGGTCATCAGTTAGCTCGAGTCTGGATCGGACAAAGGCGCACAGTTCCTCATTGCTCATTACATCCCAAATTCCATCGCAAGCCAAGATGACAAACTCATCATCCTGGGATCGCTCAATCACCATGACCTCTGGTTCTGGAGAGACCAGCTGCTCCGTGGGACCTTTCCCATGCACACACTTGTAGTCGTAATCCCCGAGTGCACGGGAAACAGCGAGTGAGCCATTGACCCGCTGAATCATGACACTGCCCCCTGCATTTTGGATCCTTTCCTTCTCACGTGGGTTACATGGCTTGTGGTCCTCAGTGGAGAAATGCACAGACTGACCCCGCTGCAGGACACCCCGGGAGTCTCCACAGTTTATAAAGTAGACGTGTGTGGGTGAGACCAGGAGAGCCACTGCTGTCGAGCCACTGCGATCCATGTCGTTGTTCCCTAGTTCTGAGTCATTTCGCATACGTTCATCAATGTTCAGGAATCCAGTCCTAATGGCACGTTTCACACTCTGGACAGCTGCTTGTGAATCACTGCCACCATCGATCATCCCTGCAAAATCCAGAGAAGGGGTCAGGCACAGTTCTGCAGAATTGTATCACCTTCTTTTATTCCTTCCCCTCTACCCAACCTTCTCCAGAAATATATTTGGGTGTCTCTAAATAAAATAATGGGGAGCAAACACAACTTACTGCAGCAAAGGGTAAATTTGGCTCAAGTTGGTCACACTCTCAGCTCCAGAAGGGTTTACTCCAGGTTTCCATTGAACAGCCTTGGGTTGTCAGATAATCTTCCACTCGGAGTCAGAGGGTGTGAGGTTTTCTCAGCACACCCTCCACAAACACGAGCACAATCTCCTGGCCAAAAGCCCTGGAGCAATGTGGGTTGGGTGTTAGCGTGGAGGCCAATGAAGGTCAGAAAGAGTGAGGAGCAGGAGGCACTGACATGCTGCAGTGTTCAGGGCAGAGGGGGGAATGATGATGGTGGTGGTGGTCAAAGTTGGGTTGGGGGTCTGGCCAGGATAGAAAATGCAGTCTTGCTATGCCCAGACCTGAATGGCCTACTGTAATTACTGTGGATCCATTCATTATCAATTTACTTGGAATTGAAAGGTAAGATCTCACATGCATAAAAAAAGTCATAAAGTTGAAACAGCTCAAGAGACCATTTCGCACACTGTACCAGTGCTAATCCACCATGAAGCAACCCATTCAGTCCAATTTCCTTGACCAGCTCATTGTTTATTTCCCACCAGCCAAGTCCACTGCTCTACTCTAGACTGTAAGTTTATTTTGATGAAACACCCATCCAATTTCTTTCTGAAGTAATTTACTTACTCAACTTCCATCACCCACAACAATGCTGTGGCCCACACCATTATGACTCACTGTATAAACAACATCTCTCTGTATTTCTCAAAGAACAAAGAAAATTTACAGCCCAGAAACAGGCCCTTTGGCCCTCCAAGCCTGAGCCGATTCAAATCCACTGTCTAGACCTGTCGCCCATTTCCTAAGTATCTGTATCCCTCTGCTCCCCACCTACTCATGCATCTGTCCAGATGCATCTTAAATGAATCTACTGTGCCTGTCTCTAATACCTCTGCTGGCAATGCGTTCCAGGCAACTAACACCCTCTGTGTAAAGTACTTGCTGCATGTATCCCCCTTAAACTTTTCACCTCTCACCTTGAAAGCGTGACCTCTCGTTATTGAATCCTTCACCCTTGTAAAAAGCTTATCTCTATCTACCTCTATTCTCACCTGAAACTAGAAATTTGTGTCCCCTCGTCTTTGAATCATCGAATGAGAACAGCTCACCACTGTCCACACAAACCAGTTATAATCTTGTACACCTTAATCAAATCTTTGTCAGTCTCCTTTGCCCAGGAAAATCCTGAACTCTTTGCTCCCTGAGCTGTGTGCTTTATTTTGCGCAGGGTTGGGTATGGTATATTATTAGCTAAGAAGGAGGGAGGATTTGATGTGTCCTATAAGAAGCTCACCTTTGAACTCCTGGTTGCTGGTTATGTGCTGGAGGAGGTTCTTGGCACAATATTTGGCAACCCCTGATCCTGCATGCCCATCATAGATGGCAAAAAAGGACCAGTTTTTCAGCTGGTCCTGTAACTCAGGCACAGCTGAGTGAGCATCCTCCATCTCCACGCGCCAGCCCTGCATGCTGCACAGCCCATAGCGAATCCCATTCCCTTCACCATGATCATTTTGTTTCTCTGTTTTGGGGTGGTCCAGAAATGCCCCCATCTTGGATCAGTTACCTGCAAATTTCAAAATATAAAATAAGTGACAGCAGGCATTAGGCAAGAGCCAAACTGGATCATGCCAAATACATAGCAAAAGACAAGAGCACTGACTTTCATACTTAGATGTGCAGGAAGAGCACCCACCACACCCACCCCAAAACCACCCACAGCCAGGATCCTCTGTGGGTTACAACTGACTTAACACTTAATGGGTCAAAATGAGAACCACATTGTTGGACAATCAGTGCTGGGGGAGCGCCGCACTGTCGGACAGTTATAGAGTCATAGAGATGTACAGCATGGAAACAGACCCTTCCATCCAACTCATCCGTGTTGACCAGACATACTAACCTAACCAATTCTAACCAGATATCCTAATCTAATTCTAGACAGTCTGGAACTCCCTCAGCACTGACCCTACAACAGTGTGGCACTCCCTCAGCACTGACCCTACAACAGTGCAGCACTCCCTCAGCACTGATCCTCCAACAGTGTGGCATTCCCTCAACACTGACCCTCCGACAGTGTGGCACTCCCTCAGCACTGACCCTCCGACAGTGTGGCACTTCCTCAGCATTGACCCTCCAACAGTGTGGCACTCTCTCAGCACTGACCCATTTGCTGGCAGTTGACCCATATTCCTCTAAACATTCATATACCCATCCAGATGCCTTTTAAATGCTGTAATTGTACCAGCCTCCACCACTTCCTCTGGCAGTTCAATCTGTACACACACCACCCTCTGCATGAAAAAGTTGCCACTTAGGTCCCTTTTATATCTTTCCCCTCTCACCCTAAACTTATGCCCTCTAGGTCTGGACTCTGCCAACCCAGGGAAAAGACCTAGTCCATTTATCTTATCCATGCCCCTCATGATTTTATCAACATCTATAAGGTCACCCCTCAGCCTCCGACGCTCCAGGGAGGACAGCCTCAGCCTTTTCAACCCCTCCCTATAGCTCAAATCCTCCAACCCTGGCAACATCCTTGTAAAACTTTTCTGAACCCTTTCAAGTTTCACAATATCTTTCCGATAGGAAGGAGACCAGAATTGCACACACTATTCCAACAGAGGCCTAACCAATGTCCTGTACAGCCGCAATATGACCCCCCAACTCCTGTACTTAATACTCTGACCAATAAAGGAAAGCATACCAAATGCCGCCTTCACTATCCTATCTAGCTGCGACTCCACTTTCAAGGAGCTATGAACCTGCACTCTTTGTTCAGCAACAGTCCCCAGGACCTGACCATTAAGTGTACAAGTACTGCTCTGATTTGCTTTTCCAAAACGCAGCACCTCACATTTACCTAAATTAAACCCAATGTGCCACTCCTCAGCCCATTGGCCTGTCTGATCAAGATCCCGTTGTATGGTGAGTTAATCTTCTTCGCTGTCCACTACACCTCCAATTTTGGGGTCACCTGCAAGCTTACTAACTATACCTCTTATGTTCACATCCACTTCATTTATATAAATGATGAAAAGTAGTGGAGCCAGCACCAATCCTTGTGGCACACCATTGGTCACAGGCCTCCAGTCTGAAAAGCAACTGTCCACCACTACCCTCTGTCTTCTACCTTTGAGTCAGTTCTGTATCCAAATGGCTAGTTCTCCGTATTCCATGAGATCTAACCTTGCTAACCAGTCTCTCAGGAGGAACCTTGTCAAACGCCTTGCTGATGTCCATATAGATCACGTCCATTGCCCTCATCAATCCTCTTTGTTACCTCTTTAAAAAACTCAGCTGCAATGTTGGATGGTCAGCACTGAGGGCGTTCGGACTGTTGGGGGGAATGCAACTTGATTAGGTTAGGATATCTGGTTGGCATGGACGAATAGGACCAAAGGGTCTGTTTCCATGCTGTACATCTCTGTGATTCTGAGTGCCACACTGTCGGAAGGTCAGTGCTGAGGGAACGCTGCACAGTTGGAAGGTCAGCATCAACGGGGCGCCACTCTGTCAGAGGGTCAGTGCTGAGGAAATGCTGCGTCATTGGAGGGTCTGTGCTGAGGGAGTGCTGCACTGTCCGAGGGTCAGTGCTGAGGGAGCGCTGCACTGTCCGAGGGTCAGTGCTGAGGGGGTGCTGCACTGTCCGAAGGTCAGTGCTGAGAGAGCACCACACTGTTGGAGTGTCAGTACTGAGGGAGCGTTGCACTGTCAGGGGGTCAGTGCTGATGGAGCATGCACCATTACAGGGTCAGTGTTGAGGTGCTGCCACAATGTCAGAGGGTCAGTACTGAGAGAGTGCCAAGCCATCGGAGGGTCAGTGCTGAGGGGGGACCACTCTGTCAGAGGGTCAATGCTGAGAGAGTGCCACACTGTGGATAAAGGAATGAGGGCAAGGAGAGGGGTAAATGGGGATGAGGACAGGACTGGGGTGAGGGATCTGAGGGGAGGGGATGGCAGCCAGCAGGCTGAGAGAGAAAACTAGGGGGTGAGGGGCTAGATTTTGGAACGGGTGTAAGAACTGAAATAGTTTGGGCACAAGGGACCGAGCTTAAACCACACCTTAAAAAGTTTCGCGGGGCTTTTGGAAGACGAAGGCCGGACTAAACAATAAATAGGAAGTTTGTTCAGAGCCCAGTTTCCACCTCCAGCCGGTCCTACCCTGACCCTTCTGATCTACTTACCCCTGGAGGTGAGGAGCTAAAGACGAGCTGCGTTATTTCAGCTGCGAACTGTTTGTTGCCCTGCACATCCCCTTTTGCTGGTGCCTGTGAAATGCGGCTCTTACCCCCTCGGTGACCCTGTTCCGGGGCAGCTCGGAGCCGCTCCCCCCCCCCCCCCC
>NC_057754.1:83855-142978 GCF_004010195.1 Chiloscyllium plagiosum
AAAAAAAACCCCGAAAGAGAAAAACAGATAAATACCCGGATCGGGGCTGGAATGACATCACCGGCAACCAATAGGCAGCTGCCACGTCACCGCCCCGAAACATGAAACACACACATTGGCAACATTGGATTCGGAAAGCGCGCCAGGATGGAGAGGGATCCCTCCTGGAATTGAGTGATTTGGAGATGCCAGTGTTGGATTGGGGTGGACAAAGTTAAAAGTCACACAACACCAAGTTATAGTCCAATAGGTTTAATTGGAAGCACACTAGCTTTCGGAGCGTCGCTCCTTCATCAGGTGATAGTGCTGGTACCTATTGGAATCGAGAGGGATCCCAGTTGGATTCAAGAAGGTATGCTCAACGGGCTAGAAATGGATGTCCATTGGGATAGAGCGGGTTCCCACAGAGTTCAGTTCCTGTTTAGGATTCCTGATGGGATCATGTGGGTGGCACAGTGGTTAGCACTGCTGCCTCACAGCGCCAGAGACCCAGGTTCAATTCCCACCCCAGGCGACTGACTGTGTGGAGTTTGCACGTTCTCCCCGTGTCTGCATGGGTTTCCTCCGGGTGCTCCCGTTGGGTGGCGCTTCGGCGGGGCGGTGTGGACTTGTTGGGCCGAAGGGCCTGTTTCCACACTGTAAGTAATCTAATCTAATCTAATGTGGGATAACAAACCTGACTGCCCTGTCGACCTATCTTTTCCACCTGCTCCTGCCCCACTGAACGTATCTCTGAAGACCTTGACACTGTCCTGCCTCCTTGGTCCAGGATCATCCCACATACATTTGGGTCACCCATGCCTTCCACCTTCTTCATGACTTTCGGTTCCCCGGTCCCAATGCCTCATCTTCACCATGGACATCCAGTCCCTGTACATGTCCTCCTGCCAGGACAAAGGCCTCCAATTCCTCCGTTTCTTCCTCTCCTGCCGACCCAACCAGTACCCCTCCACTGACATACTCATTCGATTGGCTGAACTGGTCCTCACCCTCAACAATTTCTCCATCAAATCCTTCAGACCAAAGGGGTAGTCATGGACACCCACATGGGCCCCAGCTATGCCTGTAGCTTTGTCGGCTGTGTGAAGCAGTCCATCTTCTGTAGCTACACCAGCACCATTCCCCACGTTTTCCTCCACTACATCAATGACTGTATCGGCACCACCTCGAACTCCCATTGGGAAGCTGAACAGTTCATCAACTTTACAAACACCTTCCACCCTGACCTCAAGTTCACCTGGACCATCTCCGATCTCCTCTTCCTGGACCTCTCCATCTCCATTTCCAGCGACCGACTCAACATGGACATCTACTTCAAACCTACCAATTGCAACAGCTACCTGGACTACACCTCCTTCCACATCCCCCTCCTGCAAGAAATGCTATCCCTTACTCCAAATTCCTCTGCCTCTGCCACATCTGCTCCCAGGAAGACCAATTCCACTCCAGAACATCCCAGATGGCCTCCTACTTCAAGGACCACAATTTCCCCTCCCATGTGGTCAACAATGCCCCTCAGCGCATCTCTTCCACTTCCTGTACCTCCACCCTTGAACTGCAACATTGATAGAACCTCCCTGGTCCTCACTTTCCACTCCACCCAACCTCTGGATACAATGCATCATCCTCTGCCATTTCCGCCACCTACAGTCAGATACCACCACCAGAGATATATTTCCTGCCCCACCCCAATAGCATTCCACATAGACCATTCCCTCTGTGACTCCTTCGTTAGATCCAAACACCCCCACCAACCCTCCCTCCACTCCCTGCACCTTCCCTTGCCACCGCAAGAGGTATAAGATTTGTGCCCGCACCTCCCCCTCACCTCCACCCAAGGCCAAAGAATCGTTCTACATCCGGCAGAGATTTCCCTGCACATCCAAACACCTCATCTACTGTGGAGAAAGTGAGGTCTGCAGATGCTGGAGATCAGAGATGGAAATGTGTTGCTGGAAAAGCGCAGCAGGTCAGGCAGCATCTAGGGAACAGGAGAATCGACGTTTCGGGCATTAGCCCTTCTTCAGGAAAATGATTTTCCTGAAGAAGGGCTAATGCCCGAAACGTCGATTCTCCTGTTCCCTAGATGCTGCCTGACCTGCTGCGCTTTTCCAGCAACACATTTCCACCTCATCTACTGTGTCCATTGCTCTTGATGTTGTCTCCTCTACATTGGGGAGACAGGACGCCAACTCACAGAATGTTTCAGGGAACATCTCTGGGATACACGCACCAAACAACCACTCGGCCCTGTGGCCAACCACTTCAACTCCCCCTCTCACTCCGTCAAAGACATACAAGTCCTGGGACTCCTCCATAGTCAATCCTGGCCACCTGATGCCTGGAGGAAGAACACCTCATCTTCCACCTTGGGACCTTCCAACCAACATGAGATCAATGTTGATTTCACCAGTTTCCTCATCTCCCCTCCCTCCACTTATCCCAGATCCAACCCTCCAACTCGGCACCATCCTCTTAAACTGTCCTACCCATCCATCTTCCTTTCCACCTATCTGCTCTACATTTCACTCTGATCTATCACCATCACCTCACACCTTCATCTACCTATCACATTCCCACCCACCTTCCCCCTAGCCCCACCCCCTCCCATTGAGGCCCCCTGCCACATTCCTGATGAAGAGCTTATACTTGAAACATTGATTCTCCTGCTCCTCGCATGCTGCCTGATTGGCTGTGCTTTTCCAGCGCCACACGTTTTGACTCTGATCTCCAGCATCTGCAGTCATCACTTTCTCCCAGGATCATGTAGGAGCTGGTTGCTTTTTGAGAGACATGCTTGTGATATTATCATTGCTTATAATCTGCCAGTCTAAACAACTCATCCTTGTCTTCCTTAAGATACCTGACAGTCTATTAGAAGCATGACGTTTAGTTGGAAACTAATTGCTTAATATTACCACTGATACTTGAGGAATGTAATATTAGTACATAACAATTTGTGGTCATAAATGTGTGCTAGAGTCTTCCATACCTTGACAACAATTTCTTATGTTACTGGAGGTAACACAATATTGCCAGATGGTAAAACAGCCAACAGCAGTAAAGGTCTGGATTGTGACCTGGCTGGGTTTTTTTAATGGGATCAAATAGGACACAAGATCGCAGGGGAGTGGATGGTAGAGGGTGGTCAGGAATGTGGAATTTGAAACACAAACAGATCAGCTGTGATTATACTAAGTTGATGGAACAGTCTGAATGGTTTATTTTTACTCCTATTCTTTACATGGGTCCAGGATCATGTGGGATCATGCACTACATGTGCATTGGGGTCCTACAATATCCAAACAGGATTTCCAATGTGATGATGAGGATTCCAAGATTGTACTAGATCAGGGGTCACATGGAAATTAGGATGCAGGCAGACTTCACTGGGATCACCTGGTATCTCGGATCACAGAGAACTTGGGATTGGTTGGTTTGCAGACAAGATTCCAAATAGCATCACTCAGGACAAGGGATTATGCAAATCTAGACACAATTTTGTATGGGATTGCTCAGGATCTTGGGTGACAAGGGATTTGAAATTATTTGGGATTCAGACAAAATTCCAAATGGGATTGCTCAGCATATGAAATTGCATGGAGATCTAGATTATTTAGGATCAGGGCCAGATTCTAAGTTAAATCCCTTAAAATCTATGGTATGAAGGCAGAATTCCAAATGGGATTCACTGGAATATAGGATTTATTGAAACTTGAACAGGATTCCAAAACGGATAATTTGGGATCTGGGATCTTGCAGGGTCTGGCAAACAAACTGGACTGTGCTGCCTTACCCATATACCTTCACCTGCCATTCTCACCAACCCAAAATACCTCAAAACACAATTCCCTCATCCCCATTATCCCAACAACCCAGCATAATCCTCACCTTACACCCAATCCCAGTCAGAACCTCAAACCCTTAAACATTCTCCCTATCTCTCACCTAAGGTCCTCGGGAGTGTTGCTGAATAAAGAGACCTTGGAGTGCAGGTTCATTGCTCTGTGAAAATGGAGTTGCAGGTAGATAGGATAGTGAAGAAGGCATTTGCTATGCTTTCCTTTATTGGTCAGAGTATTGAGTACAGGAGTTGGGAGGTCATGTTGCGGCTGTACAGGACATTGTTAGGCCACTGTTGGAATATTGTGTGCAATTCTGGTCTCCTTCCTAACGGAAAGATGTTGTGAAACTTGAAAGGGTTCAGAAAAGATTTACAAGGATGTTGCCAGGGTTGGAGGGTTTAAGCTATAGGGAGAGGTTGAACAGGCTGGGGCTGTTTTCCCTGGAGTGTCGGAGGCTGAGGGGTGACCTTATAGAGGTTTACAAAATCATGAGGGGCATGGATAAGATAAATAGACAAAGTCTTTTCCCTGGGGTCGGGGAGTCCAGAAATAGAGGGCATAGGTTTAGGGTGAGAGGGGAAAGATATAAAAGAGACCTAAGAGGCAACTTTTTCAATCAGAGGGTAGTACGTGTATGGAATGAGCTGTCAGAGGAAGTGGTGGAGGCTGGTACAATTGCAACATTTAAGAGGCATTTGGATGGGTATATGAATAGGAAGGGTTTGGAGGGATATGGGCTGGGTGCTGGCAGGTGGGACTAGATTGGGTTGGGATATCTGGTCAGCATGGATGGGTTGGACTGAAGGGTCTGTTTCCATGCTGTACATCTCTATGACTCACCCCCACATCCAACTCGAACATTCATTACTCTAACATCCCCAATCTTTCCAACCCAAAGTATGATCCCATTCCCACATTGACCGACTAGCATTTGGGGACCATTTGTACCTCTCAAGCTGATTGCAGAGCGGGGAGGTGGGTGCATGGAATAATCTTACAATCTCCTTCCTGTTCCTCTACCTGAGGGACAGCAAATTAATAGTCACAGTGAAACCAAAAACAAACAGAGAATGGTGAAAGTGCTGCGTGGGTCTGGCAATGGCAAGGGAGACAGAGTTAATGTTTGAGGTCTATGACCTTTCCACAGGATTGGTGCTACCTTATTCAGCTTGGAATAATGCCTCCTAATCCTTCCCTAATCTACATAATTGAAACAAACTATCAACTGAGATACAGTCTATTCCTTTTATCATTCCATAAACCTTGATCAGATCTGAAGTGAATCATTCCAGCCCTCTTGATTTATCTTTGATAATGAGATGTTTTTAAACCAAGAATTAGTCTTATTTCAGTGCTCCTTTCACCTGTTCCAGATCCAGTATCACCCATGTCATGTACAGAAGCCAAAATCTGTACACAATATTTCAACGGAAGTTAAGCCCTTGTCAATCAGTCTACAACTGATGCAGACAAACTTTCAGTGATAGAAAGCTTTAGGAACCATGTGGATCTGCACATTATAAACTGGAGGGATTGGGACTCCAAGTGGGTCACAGGTTCAGAGGCAGCAATGACCTCTGACAAACTCTGACTGAATTAGAACAGCCTGTCTCTAAGAACTCGCTGCACCACTCTCTCAGCCCCCACTTCCTGTCCCTCTGAAGAGGAGTCTACTGAACTCAAACATTAACTTAGTTTCTCTCCCCACAGACACTGACAAACTTGCTGAGTTTCTCCAGCATTCTCTGTGTTTGTCTCTGCTCCCTGAAATCGCACTAAGGGGTCAGGGCAATTTTCAAACTAGAAATGAGATCTTAGTGGGAAAACATTTGGGTAGCCCTGATATAGCTCCACAGTGAGATGCTGCAGAGTTGGGGCAGAGAATAGGGGAGGGAAGGAGTGGGAGTTGGGTGTCAGCAGAGAGTGGAGAACCTACTATCATGGTGGGTTTTGGGCAGCTCTGTGGAATATTTGAACAGTACAGGGGCCGCATCATGGTTTTGATAGACAGTCCCAAGGCCATCACATGGGGTGAGTTGGGGGCTTTCCCAAAGCTCAAAATCCTTGTACAGGGAGGAACTCACACTGGGTGGGAGTCTTCAGGCCAGATCGGACTCAGGATCAGTTTGGGACAGCCACCTGGATTAATAATGGGCAATACCTCACAGAGCGTGGTGAGTGTCTGGAACAGGCTGCCAGAGGTAGTGGTGGAAGCGAGCACAATTTTGTCATGTAAAACACATTTAAAAAGGTACATGGATGGGATAGGGATGGAGGGAAATGGACCAAATGCAGTTGGACTAGTTTAAATTGTGAAAACTGGGCAGCATGGGTTAGTTGGGCTGAAGGGCCTGTTTTCATGCTGAGGACCTCTATGACCTGAGGGAGTTGGGTGAAGAGAGAACCAGGCTTTGTGATCGCGGAGCAAATTATTGCAGATGGAGTCATAGAGATGTACAGCACAGAAACAGACCCTTCGGTCCAACCCGTCCATGCCAACCAGATATCCCAACCCAATCTAGTCCCACCTGCCAGCACCTGGCCCATATCTGCTGGAAACTGTATTGAAAACAAAAATTGCTGGAGATCACAGTGGGTCGACAGCATCCATGAAGAGAAAACAAGCTAACATTTCAAGTCCAGATAGAGTCGAAATGTTAGCTTGCTTGCTCTCCATGGATGCTGCTTGACCCACTGTGATTTCCAGCATTTTTTTTTGTTTTCAGTTTGTGATCAAACACACACAGACAAATTAAATTCGCATTGGGGGAGGAGAGAAAAAACAAAGACAGGCAATTTCCAAACTTCAAAAAGGACCCTGAGTATTTAATCAGTAATGACGACATCCAGGAGCGCCTGTGTTATTGTGAAATATCCCAAGGAATAGGAACATATTTAGCCAATAGAGTAATTCTCAGCTGCACCCTTTGCTCCTACCATCTGGGGGGGGTCACTGATTTGGGGTGTCAAGCTTTGTGGTTGTCATCCACAAGCCCCAGGTAAATATCATGTCTCATAACTGCTGCCCTCTTCTGAGGAGCCCCTGAACTGTCACAGTATCAGCTTGAGCAGGCACAGGTTTAAGCTTTCACCTCTAACTCAGAAAGTCATGGCTTTGGGCCCCATTCCAAAATGTGAATGCATAACCCAGCCTTTATTAAAAAACACTTTGAAAAGTGCTAAATAAACACAAGCTTTTTCTTTCTACAAGCCTTATTACTGGTTGCTGTTGGAAGGTCTTGCCTTCCCACCACAGCCCACCCTCACCCCCATCCCCCCAGCTGAATCGGGCACCCCTCTGTTGAAAGTTCCACAAGGTGCACTCAATAGCGCTGAGTCCCTGTAGCATCCAGCTGGCACTCAGACAGCTTTATGTCCTCGATGTAAAGACAGCGAATAAATCAGCTTATTGCCAATTTGCTGAGTCTGTGCTGTGAATGCAATGTTTCACTGCATCACACTTAGTAATGTGCTACAGGCAGATAGAAGTCTCTAGAAGCTAGCTCTTCACCTCACTATCCACCCTACTCTTCATTTCAGTGTTTGCCTATGATATTCAGCCTTTATTCCTCTTTTCTCTCCCTCCCCTGCTTTATTCTCCTCATAAATCTGCTTGTACGTCTTTCATTTCTTTATCCACCATTTCTTCCAGTCACTTTCTTCCCCCCTCCTCAACCGCCTCCCCTATTTTCCCTGCTACTGCAGTGTTGAAAATGTTGTTCAGGAACGTCACTCATCTCCTCGCCCACCCCCATTTCTCTCCTCTTTTTGTGTTATGTGGTGGGTGTGAGCTGTAGGGTGATCACACATTTTAACCTGAAACAAACCATTTTGGCAGAGTTTATAAGAAGCAGCAGCAGCAGCAGCAGAGCTTTGCATTATTTCAGCTCAGTTTGATTTTGGATTATTATAATCAGCAAGGTTACAGACTTTTCAATCTTTAAACAGATTGCACAAAATCAAACTTTGATTATAAGATCATGATAAATAGGAGCAGGAGGTGGCCATTCAGCCCATCAATTCGCTAAGATCACAACTCATCTGTCGGTGATTTGGAGATGCCGGTGTTGGACTGGGGTGTACAAAGTTAAAAATCACACAACACCAGGTTATAGTCCAACAGGGTTAATTGGAAGCACACTAGCTTTCGGAGCGATGCTCCTTCATCAGGTGATTGTGGTTCAACTCCATTTTCCTGGCTGTATCCCATCACCCTTAACTCCCTTGTCAATCAAAAATATAATTCAGCCTTGAATATATTGAGTGACATCAACTCCACTCTTCTCTGGGGGAGCGAATTCCATAGATTCCTCAGAGGAAGGCCCCTCCTCATCTTGACCTTAAGTATGAGACTCCCTTATTTTAAAAACTCACTCTAGATTCCTCCACAGGCCCCCTCAGAATCTTCTGTGTTTCAATAAGATCACCCCTCATGCTTCCAGACTCCAAACAGGATGGTCCAATCTGTTCATCATTTCCTTGCAAGGCATCCCACTCATTCCAGGAATCAGGAACTTTATCTCATGCTCCAAATAGAAGTACGTCCCCCCTGAAGTAAGGAGACCAGAACTGTAGTGCTCCAGGTTTGGTTACACCAACACCCTGTATAGTTACAGCAAGACTTCCCTACTTTCATACTCCATTCCCCTTGCCTTAAAGGATAGCATTCCACTTGCCTTCCCCATTACTTGCTGTTACCTTTGTGTGGACTTTGTGTGATTCACATACAAGGACAGCCAGAATTCTCCCTACTGCAGCCTATAGTTCCTCTTCATTTAAATACGTGCTGCTTTTCTATTCTTCCTGAAAAAAGTGGACAAGTTTGTTTAGCTATATAGTAACCCATCTGATAAATTTTTGCCCCTCAATTAAACTATCAATGTTTCTTCACTGATTCTTTGTATCCTCACAACTTGCTTACTATCCAACTGTGCATCAGAAGCAAATTTGGCTACAATGTAGTCAGTCCCCTCATCCAAGTCACTGATGTAGATTTAAATAGTTGAGGCCCCCGCATTGTGACATTGAGTCATAGAGGTGTACAGCATGGAAACAGATTCTTTGGTCCAACCCGTCCATGTCGACCAGATATCCCAACCCAATCTAGTCCCACCTGCCAGTACCCGGCCCATATCCCTCCAAATCCTTTCTATTCATATACCCATCCAAATGCCTCTTAAATGTTGCAATTGTACCAGCCTCCACCACATCCTCTGGCAGCTCATTCCATACACGTACCACCCTCTGTGTGAAAAAGTTTGTGACACTTCACTAGTTACACGTTGCTAACTGAAAAAGACCCACTTACATTGACTGTTTCCTGTTAGTCAGCCAATCCTCAATCCATGCTGACATTTCACCTCCAACACCACAAGTCTTTCTTGTGTGTGAAGACTTTTTATGTGGCACCTTATCAAATGCTGTTTGAAAATTTAAATTCAACACATCTACAGGTGCAGCACAGTGGTAATGTCCCTATCTCTGGACCAAGAAGTCTAGGTTCGGCAACATGACAGAGGTGTGTCATAATGTCTCTCAACAGGTTGATTAGAAAATCAAGAGTTAGGTTCTAATTGGTTCATTTGGTGGTGGTGTTTTATTCAAGAATTTAGTTCTTCATGCAGCGTCCACTAATACCTTCAATATCTTTGCACACGTTTGGGGGCCGGGGTGCATTATCTCGCTCTCAAAAACCAGTTTAATTTAGTGGCCCCAAACCAACATTTTCTCCTCAGTGGTATTTTAGTTTTTGATTTTTTTTTTGGTTCTTGTCATGTTGCCCTGATTTGCTGATCTTTTAATTGAGTTTTTGGGTTTATTTAAAACAGAGGAGCTGGTTCTTCCCCAGTAAGGGGAATGGTTTCTGAATAGGGTACAGTTCAGAAGAGAATTGTGAAACCAGTGTTTATGCTAAACTATTAATTTTCAATAAAACCCTTGTAAATCTCAGAATCTTTTGCAGCCTCATTCCAAATATGCATACTGGTGTGTAGAACATAATTCAACTCTGTCTTCACATTCTTTCAGTTGCCTTTATTTGAGCTTAACACTTAATTTCCTTGCCCACTTCCTCTTCTGCTCCTGCTTTTCAAACCCTGGCTCTAGAGATGAGCAGCAAGAGGTAAGTCTCAAGCTGAGAGTTGGCACTGACAGGATAGGTCAACAAACATCAGAAGCTACTCACATTTTCAGTTATTGGACCCTCCTGGTGCCTTAAATGCATGTAAATATAGTCTTATTCAGGTAAAAGATGCCTTTAGTTTGTTTAGATACAGTCAAACTCCAATGTTGGTTTGTTTCCTTGATATATTACTTTACAGACCGAACTGCATTTGTGACTGTGTGTGTATAGGTGTATATATAAGTAAACCTTTTTTTAAATGAATAAAGTATATTTTGACATTTAAAAATGTTGCCAATGGGAGTCACATGTCAAGTGTCAGGCCTAATGTAAAACTCCCTATGCTTGAACAATGTTAAACCAGAACAACTTTAAATGGGGACTAACTGTATACTACCTGCCCCAGGTTCCCAGTTTACATCTTTTGAAAATTTTTTATATTTGTTATATCTTTTTATGCTAGTTGACAGATGCCAGACAGTTTCTGTTCACTTGGCTCCTTAACTAGCTTGCAACTGTAAAGTTCTAAGTCAGAGTCTGACAGCTAACCTAAGTTATAGCGAGACGAAGTACCCAAGAGATTCCCACCTGCAACAAATTGTCAAGTTAACAGCAAGACCTCGTTGTGTCCAACTTCCATCACAGTCTGTCAGCTCCCCTTCTGAATGCTGCAATGAAGGACCACAGTGCAAAGTGTGATAAACAGGTGCCACTTAGCTGCTGTGGGCAACAGACATCTCACTGCTAAATCCTTTTGCACTCATTTCTTTCCCCATATGTCAATCTGTCAATGGGAACCCAGGGAAACATTCTGAACTACCCTCAGATTAATCATTCTTATTGACTATACATTGTCAATATAGGCTGAGTGCTGGCCTTGTTTTTCTCACTGGCAAACAACAACAGTGGATTGAATGTGATTTGAGACGAGCTCAGAGCTCCAGCACTCCATGATGATTCAAATAGTAATTGGCTACTCAGCATGATCCATAGCCAAAGAGAAGCCCGATCTCACTGACCTGCCCTGACTCAGCAGACCTGACTGCTGAGCTCCAACTCATCAACATTCACTCATATCTCATTGACTCTCACAAGGTCAAATGTGAATAGCAATGAGGTACACCCGAGGGTCACACCACTAGATATGGGGAAATGTTAAAACAGAATAGTCATGGTAACCTCAGTTAGTACAAGAATTAGAATACTGTGTCCAATTTTGGGCCCCACACTTCAGGAAGGACATACTGGCACTGGAGCGTGTCCGGGGGAGATTCACACGGATGATCTCTGAATGGTGGGCCTAACATATGATGGACGGCTGAGAATCCTGGGATTGTATTCATTCGAGTTTAGAAGGTTGAGGGGAGATCTAATAGAAACTTACAAGATAATGTATGGCTTAGAAAGGGTGGACACTGGGAATTTGTTTCCATTAATTGGGGAGACTAGGACCCATGGGCATAGCCTTAGAATTAGAGGGAGTCAATTTAGAATGGAAACGAGGAGACATGTCTTCAGCCAGACAGTGGTGGGTCTGTGGGATTCATTGCCACGGAGCGCAGTGGGGGCTGGGATGTTAAATGTCTTCAAGGCAGAGATTGATAAATTCTTGATCTCACAAGGAATTAAGGGGTACGGGGAGAGTGCAGGTAAGTGGAGTTGAAATGCCCATCAGCCATGTGTGAATGGTGGAGTGGACTCGATGGGCCGATTGGCCTTACTTCCTCTCCTATGTCTTATGGTCTTAAGAATTGAACCCACACTATTGGCATCACTCCGCGTGGCAAACCAGCCATCCATTCAACTGAACTAATTGACCAGGAAATGACTTAAAAATTGCAGCAAAAGATATCTTACTCTAATAGGTAGCATCAATAATCCCAAAGAAAGTACCTTTTCCCTCAGTGATATGTTTTGGAGAAGGTTCCTCAGACAGAACCTTCCAAACTCACAAACACTTCCATCTAGAAGGACAAGGGCAGCAGACTCATGGGAACACCACCCCCTGCAAGTTTCCAGCCAAGCCACTCACCATCCTGACTTGGAAATATATCATTGTTCCTTCGCTGTCATTGGGTCAAAATCTTGGAGTTTTATCTAACGATAGTAGGAGCACCTTCACCACGTGTTTGAGGTGGTGTGTCACCATCACCTTCCCAGCAATTAACAACTGGCAACAAATTCAAAATGTGCCAGCAGCACCTATTCAAGGAATACCAACTAAAATAAAAAATGAAGGATGTGGTATATATCAAAGACAAAGTGAAGGAGTGGTGGGGTATATCAGAATGACACAGTAAAGGATGTGAGTAAACAACAAGGTGACAGTAAAGGGTGTGGGGTATATCGGAATGATACAGTAACGGAAGTGGGGTATATTGAAATGTTAAGAGTAAAAGGTGCGGCGTATATCAGAATGATACAGTAAAGGGTGTGGGGTATATCTGAAGGACACAGAAAGGGTGTGTATGAGTGATTTATGTAATGGAACTGATGCTGTATTAAGCCTTGTGTCACTGTAGGATCCTGTCAGAGAGCACATTCTAAAGAAAGATTGACAGATCCCAGGCCTGGTTATCACAGTGTTAAAACTGAGCATAGATCTGTATAGCTCTTGTTTATCCAAATGTGCAGCCAACTGATTTGAACAAACTGAACGAAACAATAAGATCTAAATATAGTTAAAACGTCAGCCAAGTTATCTTCTAATGGATTTATTTTAAACAGTGACCCCCCACCCCCATCACCCTCCTTGAATATGCTGACTCACAGTGGATAATGGTTTCTGAGGCCTGGGATCATCTCTGCTAACATGTCCAAGTGAGTGACCTTTTTCCTTTGTTATCACACACAGAAGGCTGGGAGAAGTGGCTGACTCTGCTCTCTCAACTGAGGTAGGAGGTGAGCGTGTTTGGGGTCCGCACAACAATTTTCCCTCGGAACAACAACATTGCGGTTCTGAATCCATTCCAGCAACTTGAGATGCTTAAAGTCAGCCATCGCATCCAGTGCCATAGAGAGGATGTGTCAGACTGTTAAAGGGTCAGTGCTGAAGGTGTGCTACACTGTCAGAAGGTCAGCGCTGAGGGAGCACTGCACTGTCGGAGGGTCAGCACTGAGGGAGTGCCACATTCTTGGAGGGTCAGTGCTGAGGAAGTACTGCACCATAGGAGGGTCAGTGCTGAGGGAGTGCTGCACTGTCAGAGGGTCAGTGCTGAGAGCAGTGCACTCTTGGGAGGGTCGGTGCTGAGGGTGCATTGCACTGTTGGAGGGTCAGCACTGAGAAAGTGAAGGCTCTCCACTGACAAACATCCCAGACTTTATTGCTGCTTTATAATAATAATAGCGCAATTTTCAGCTTAAATAAAATTGATGCAAGCAAAATCAGGTGAATGCTACACACAGGAATTTGTATTTATGTAGCACCTTTAACTTAATATAACATCTATTACCCACTTTTCAGGAGCATTATCAGACAAGTCAGCCACATAGGGAGATATTAAGTTAGGAACAGAAAACCCAGCCAATGGGAGGAAGCTAGAGAGTTTATGGACCAGGAAACTGAAGGCTGATGGTCAAAGGGGTTTAGGACGTGTGAAAGATCAGTATTGGAGGAGCACAGAGATTTTGGTAGCTTGGAAAGATGAGGAGTTTACAGAAATGAGGAGTTGGGAGTGAGGGAGTGTGGGAGAACTGTTTTGTAGGAAATGTCCAGGCGGTTGAGCTGTTGTGTACTGCATTGGTCATAACTCATGAGTCAATAATTAAGAACAGTCTGATGGGGTTTCTCACTGCCCTTATCACCAAGATGTTTGTAGGTCTACCTGCACCAAATGGTCCAAGAAGAAAACTCACCTCCACCTCGTCAAGGGCAAGAAGAAATGGTCAATAAATGCTGGCCAAGCCAGCAACCCCCACATCCTACATTAATGAAAAAAACACTGAACTACAGCAGTCTCTTAATCAGGGTTCGTACAAATTCACCCAATGTTTACTTAACGTAGAATTTCCAGCTTTAGAGGACACAGTTGCAGTTCAGAAGAAAAAAATACATTGTATCTTACGTCAAGTATAATATCCTTACCCATATAAAACAATACGTACTCTGACATTGTGCCAGGAACAATATATTACAAATTAATTTGCTACACTTTGCTACAATGCAGTACAAAGTCAAAGAAAAAAAATTACTTTATGTTCACGTTTCTCAACAATGAAAACAAACCTGACAAAATAAGTAAACAATTACACTCTGGATGACCTCAAACTCTCACACTGACAATTTCTGATGTGAAAGGCGAAAGTTAGTGAAATTTCAACACAGGGAGCGCTGGAGGAAAGGGGACTGGAGAGATTAAATTCAGTCTGTCTCTCTGAGGCCTGGGCCTCAATACAAAAGAATCACCTAAAGTGATGAATTAGTAAAGATTAGTGATCGGCAATTGTAAATACTGGTCATTTCCAGTCACTATCTCAATAATTGCCTTGCTTTCTCTCTTTTTAAAAGCAGACTTCTGTTCTCTTATCAAATCCCTTTATGAGTTGATGTTCATAGAATCCCTACAGTGTGGAAACATGTCATTTGGCCCAACAAGTCCACGCTGGCCTTCTGAAGAGTATCTCACCCAGACTTATAACCTGCATTTCCCCTGATTAATGCACCTAACCTGCACATCTTTGGATTGTGGGAGGAAACTGCAGCACCCGGAGGAAACTCACGCAGACACGGGGCGAATGTGCAAACTCCGAGTCATCCGAGGCTGGAATTGAACCCTGATGCTGTGAGGCAGCAGTGCTAACCACTGAGCTACCATGCCACCTTTCTAAACTCTAGAGTCTGGCAATTGTGCATTCACTAGTCCTTACACTCATCTGTCACTGGCTAGGTCTTCAGTTGACTGTAACTCTAAGATCTGAAATTGTCATCCTTTTAATGTCACTGCCGTTGTTTACAACCTGACCCCACCCCTAAAACGTGCCACTTTTTGACTCCTTGGTCAACCTACTTAACATCACCAGGGTTGTAGAATCGTAAGGCCACAAGGTATAGGAGCAGAATTAGGTCATTCAGTCCATCGAGTCTGCTCTGCCATTCGATCATGGCTGATATGTTTCTCAACCTCTTTCTCTTGCCTTCTCCCCATAATTTTTGATCCCCTTACTAAGTAAGAACCTATCTATCTCTGTTTCAAACACACTCAATGACCTGGCCTCCACAACCTTCTGCGGCAATGAATTCCACAGGTTAACCACCCTCTGGCTGAAGAAATTCCGCTTCATCTCAGTTCTAAAGGGTCATCCGTTCACTCGAGGAACATCTTCTCCACATCCACTCTGTCCAGGCCTCCCAGTACTGTATTCTGTAAGTTTCAATGAGATTCTAAAATCCACCAAGTACAGATCCAGAGCACTCATCTGCTCCTTATATGACAAGCCCTGCTTCTTCAGGAGCCTTCTTTAGAAACCTTCCAATGCCAGATCATCCTTCCTTAGATACAGGGTCTAAAACTGCTCACAATATTCTAAATGTGTGGTTTGACCAAAGTCTTATACAGCCTCAGCAGTATAGAGTCATAGAGTCAAAAACTCCCTGCTCTTGTATTCTAATCCTCTTGAAAAGAATGCTAATATTACATTTGCCTTCCTAATGAACCTCCATATTAACCTTGAGAATCCTGAATGAGGAATCGTAACTCTCTTTGTGCTTCAGATTTCAAAGCCTTTCCCCGTCTAGAAAATAGTCTACACCTCTAATCTTCTGGGCAAAGTACATAATCTCACCCTTTCCCATATTTTATTCCATCTGCCACTTCTTTGCCCATTCTCTGAGCATTTCTAAGTCTTTCTGCAGCCTCCTCAACACTCCCTGTGCATCTATCCATTTTGGTGTCATCTAAAAATTTAGCAACAATGCCCTCAGTTCCTTTGTCCAGATCGTTATGTACTGAGTGAGCACCACATTTTCAGATGGTCAATGCTGATGGAAAACTACACTGTCAGAGGGTCAGTGCTGAAGGAGGGCCACTCTGTCGTGGGTCAGTCCTGAGGGAGTGCTGCACTGTCAGAGGGTCAGTGCTGAGGGAGCAGGCACTGTTGGAGGGTCAGTGCTGAGGGAGCGGGCACTGTCAGAAGGTCAGTGCTAAGGGAGCGGGGACTGTCAGAGGTTCAGTGCTGAGGGAGCAGGCGCTGTTGGAGGTTCAGTGCTGAGGGACCGGGCACTGTCAGAGGTTCAGTGCTGAGGGACCGGGCACTGTCAGAGGTTCAGTGCTGAGGGACTGGACACTGTCAGAGGTTCAGTGCTGAGGGAGCAGGCGCTGATGGAGGGTCAGTGCTGAGGGTGAGGGAGCACTGTCAGTGCTGAGGGAGCACCGCACTGTTGGAGGGTCAGTGCTGAGGGAGCGGGCACTGTCAGAGGTTCAGTGCTGAGGGACCAGGCACTGTCAGATGGTCAGTGCTGAGGGAGCAGGCACTGCCAGAGGGTCAGTGCTGAGGGACCAGGCACTGTTGGAGGGTCAGTATTGAGGGAACGTCACACTGCCAGAGCAACAGTGCTGAGGGAGCGGGCACTGTTGGAGGGTCGGTATTGAGGGAATGCCGCACTGTCGGAGGGTCAATCATTTCTGTAATATTCAATTTTTTGCATCTTTTGAATGTATTTGATATATGTTTTAAAAAATGGCTTGCCCCTTTGTTACAGCTCCTTCAACCACTTCAGGTTGTCTCTGCACTTTGCAGCGTTTGGCGAACTGTTGTAATTTAAGAGGGAGTAAACTCAGATCCTTACACTCTCCAGTGAACTGACGCTTCCCCCTTCCCCCACGCAATCACTAGCGTAACGAAAGTGCAATAATATTCTCCTGAAATTCAGCATTGACTGTAAGCAGGTGACTGTCTAGTTGCACTGTGTGGGATCATTCCCCAGTGCCCACGCTACGTTGGTCCCTCACTGGCCATCTTGCTTGTGTTGTGTTGGACTGGGCTGGGCCTGTCTAACCCAGTGTCAATCAGTCTGTGTTTTTATGGTAGCGTCCCCGCCCTTCCTCAAAGGTCGAGATCCTCCTCCTCAAACAGAGAGAGAGAGGATTCTTTGCTCAGGGCTCCTCCCAGTGAGCAGAGGCTCTCTGCCTTGCGCGTCCAGAGTCTGGGGCAGTTTCACCAGGAGAGGAGCTGGGAACAAGGCGGTTGCAACATGGAATCTCAGAACCAGTCTTCCCTCGTTACCTCGTCTGGAGAAAGCGGGGATGCAGCGGTTTCCTCTTCGGGAGTGTCTCTGGGTGAGTCAGGACTGCGGCGACATTCCCTCCTGAAAGCACCGCATTGCACAGCCCGATCCCAGGCAGGGCCTGGGGCCCTGAACAGCACCATCAGGGACAAGGACAGGGCAGAGGAGAGCAGGAAGGGACAGAGATGCGCAGGCACCAGAGGGGGTAATGGACTGGGATGGAGCACTGAGTGTGGAGCCTGAAACAGCGATATGGCCTGGGAAGAGGAATTCAAGATGGGTTCAGGCTCCACGCCCGTTTGTGTGCGGCTGAAGCGTTGGCCATGGAGAAACCATGGAAGTGTGGCGACTGTGGGAAAGGCTTCCATTTTCCGTCTGCCCTGGAGACTCATCGGCGCAGTCACACCGAGGAGAGGCCGTTCCCCTGCACCGACTGCAGGAAGGCCTTCAGACATTCCTGCCACCTGCTGACCCACCAGCGGGTCCACACGGGGGAGAGGCCCTTCAGCTGCACTGTGTGCGGGAAGGCCTTCAGCAAATCCTCCAGCTTGCTGACCCACCAGCGGGTCCACATGGGTGAGAGGGCATTCCCCTGCCCTGAATGCGGGAAGGTCTTTACCAGGCCTCTGCCCTGCTGAGGCACCGGCGGGTCCACAAGGGGGAGAAGCCCTACAGCTGCACTGTGTACGGGAAGCCCTTCAGCTTGCCCCAACTTGCTGGCCCACCAGCGGGTCCACACGGGGGAGAGGCCATTTCCTTGCCCTGAGTGTGGGAAGGCCTTTACCCAGGCCTCCAACCTGCTGAGGCACCGATGGGTCTACAGATGGGAGCGGCCCTTCAGCTGCCCTGAATGCGGGAAGGCCTTCACCCGCTCCTCCTACCTGCGGAGCCACCAGCAAGTTCACGTACCATCGCAGGGCGATTGAAGGAATGACGGCCAAATGCCATTATCGACTGGACTATCAAACCATTTCTGGGGATTCCTGGGTTTGAATCCCGCCGTGGCAGCTAGTGGAATTGGAATATGGTCAGAAATCTGGAGTGAAACCATTGTCAGTGGGGTTGGGGTGGAAGAAATCCCCATCTGATTCACTCAGCTCCTTTTTAGGAAGGAAACTGTTGTTGTGGGAGAGGATTCACTCAGACATCCCAGCTGTCTCCTTTACCTAGTCTGGCCGACAGCAGTGTAGTTGACTCTACACTGCCCATCCAACTTCCTTGGATACAGGATACAGGTTGAAGTCCACAATCACTGTCCCCCCAACTCCTATCAATAATGACGTTTCCCCCCATGAGTTGGCGTTCTGTAACTCTCCTTTGCTCCGTTGTCGCTGACATTGGGGTGGCAGAGTATTCAAGGCGAGGTCTGCATTGTTGCCCCTGACACACTCCATCTCCTGCCACTCCTCTTTCAATAAATGAAGTGCCAGTGTTATCCGTGTTGATACACTCTGGACTGGACAGCCCCATCCCCAAAAAAGAGCATATCATATAGGTTGAAATTTCTGAAAAGTACTGAGGATGGGGCTTTGGTGGAGGTGTTAGTATTCAGATAATGCACCATTGGTCATTAGAATCTCTATCTACCTTGGTGGCTGGTTGTAGCATTTTCCACTGCATTATCTTGAAGAACTGCTGCGTTCTCCCTTGTGTCATGGCCACCCTCTCAAAAGAGGAGGTCTGGTAATTATCGTGTAGCTGTTTGTGGGAGCTTACTGCATGCAAATAGACAGCATTTCCTATAGTACACTTCAAACCTATTTGAGTGAGGTAGTCTTTGGCTGTGAAATGTTTTGGATCACTGAGGTTGTGAAAGATGGTGTAAATATTTTCTGCAGGATAATCCCAGAGAAAAAAATGTCACTGGGGGTCAAAGTCTTGGCACTCCCTTTCTCACAACACTGGGGGCTACCTGTACCAAATGGACTACAGCAGTTCACTCCCACTTTAGCGATGGGCAATAAATGCCCAGCCCAGCCAGACACGCCCACATCCCAGGACAAAAAAAAATCTTAAGTTTAAGATGTGAGTGACATGGGACGATGATTGAAAGGTACAATGGGCAGAGTTAAGGCCAAGACATTGAATATGTTCTGGGAGGGGTTAGGTTTTGTTCTTAGAGAAAAAGGGATTAAAGGGAATGGGAACACAGCAGGAACAGAGTTCAATGATCAGATTTATTTGGTGAAGCAGGCTCAAGGTCTACTCCTAATTTCTGTTTCTGTCCTCTTTCTGAGGAGGAGTGGGTGTGAAGGAGGCTTTGCCCTCCTTGGAAGACCCCTGCACTGTTCTCTTTTGCAATCCTGCTTCCTTTCTTCCTGACCAGACATGCTGTTGAGGAGACAGTAGGTCCAAATAGGTTAGGACTGAGTGGGCTTTCTCATGCATCTTGTGCTCATACTGTCTTGCGAGCTTGCTTGATCTCTTGCATCAGCCGGTCAGGATATGAAAGAAGCAGCCAGGGGAACTATGTCACTGATAACAACTCGGGTTGCAACATCCAATGACCAGACACGGGACTACATATTCACTTTGTTTGTGGTTTATTTTTTACCTCACTGACAGTGTGATTGTGACACTCAGCTGCTCGTGAACCGTTATACAGCTAACAGCTTTTGACACCCTGATATTTACTTTCTGCCTTTTCCATCTTTTGGAATTGATGGACCTCAATCCCCAACCTGAGCTGCTAGTTTGATGGGGCACAGTGGTTTTCCTAAGTGTTTGTGGAATCTCACTCATAAGAAATGCATTGCACTATTACAATACAAACTAATTCACTGTAGTATTGTGATTCGTTGCAATATTTGAGAGTCATAGAGATGTACAGCAGGGAAACAGACCCTTCAGTACAACTTGTCCATGCTGACCAGGTATCCTAAATTAATCTAGTCCCATTTGCCAGCATTTGGCCCATATCCCTCTAAGCGCTCCCTATTCATTCCCATCCAGATGCCTTTTAAATGTTGTAATTGTACCAGCCTCCACCACTTCCTCTGGCAGCTCAATCCATATATGTATTACCCTCTGCGTGAAAAAGCTGCCCTTCGGGTCCCCTTTTTTACATCTTTCCCCCCCTCATCTTAAACCAATGCCCTCTAATTTTAGACTCCCCTACCCTGGGGAAAAGATCTTGGCTATTCACCCTATCCATACCCCTCATGATGACTTTTTAAAAAAAAAACACAAAATTGACATCCCTGCCCTGGCCTCTCTTGGTCCCATCTGACATGTTCATTTGACACTTTCTCCTCAGTGGTCCTAAATGTGTTCAGGATGAGATGCTGCCCTCTGCTAAACTCTTCTTTGCTGGACTTGAGCTCCAGGCCACAAGACCATTTGGCCCATCGAGTCTGCTTCTCCATTTAATCATAGTTGATATGTTTCTCAACCCATTTGTCTTCCATCTCCCCATAACTTTTGATCCACTTACTAAACAAGAACCTTTATATCTCAGTCTTACATGCATGCAATTACTTGGTCTCTACAGGCCTCTGTGTCAATTAGTTCCACCACCCTCTGTCTGAAGAAATTCCTCCTCATCTCAGTTCAAAAAGGTAATTCCTGACACTTTGCCCTCAGATCTTAGTCTCTCCAACTAGTGAAAGCAAGTTCTCTACATCCATGCTATCCAGATCTCTGCTTTCAGTAGGTTTCAGTGACATTCCATCTCATCTTTCTAAACTCTATCGAGTATAGACCCAGAGTCCTCCACTACTTCTCCTATGACAAGCTCTTGATCCCTGAGATCACTGTGTCTAGGGGGTGGATTTGGGGGGGCAGGAGGTCATTTTTCAGCTGCAAAATGAAAGCATTACCTGTGATGCCTCCTGGAATCGAATTGCCAGGATGGCACAGTGGCTCAGTGGTTAGTACTGCTGTTTCTGAGTACCAGGGACCCAAGGTCAATCCCAGTCTTGGGTGACTGTCTGTGTGGAGTTTGCACATTCTCCCCATGTCTGTCTGGGTTTCCTCCCGCAGTCCAAAGATGTGCAGGTTAGATGGATCGTCCATCCTAAATTTCCCTTGGTGTCCAGGGATGTGTAGGTTAGACAGATTAGCCAAGGGAGTCGCAAGGATAGGATGAGGGGTACGTCTAAGTAGGATGCTCTTAGGAGTGTTGGTGTGGATTTGTTGGGCCAAATGGCCTGTTTCTGCACTTTAGGGATTCTGTGGGAATTGCCTGCTCTTGCTCTCTGCCATGCCTCGATTGTGAGGAAGTGGCAATCTCTTGGGTGAGTTCAGCAGAGTTGAAAGTGCATGGCTGGTGCCTGTGATGGAGTACCCCCCTGACTTTGTGTGTTGGTGGGGTGGTGCTGCTGAACCATGAGGGGGAGGAAGCTGAGCTATTGGAGGGGAGATAGGTACCAAGAGAATTGGGAAGGAAGGTGAACTTGAACACTGGCACATTCTGTATCCTAACACAATCAGTGTGTAATACTATTGTAATGTGTCTCGAGCTCACATTTTCTGGCTGTTTGTTTATAGTGCGTAATATCAAAATGCTTGCTGCCTTCAGAAAGTACAGGCAGTTCGATCCCTACGAAATTCCCTTTGCAGAGAACTGCGCTCTGGATTGAGCCTGCGTTTGTTTGTCAGCTTCCCCTGGCCTTGGGTAACAGTACATCCACCCTGACTATGAAGTACATAGTCACAGAGGAGAGCAGGCTGCTGTCTCTCAGGCTGAGTTTACCCTGGAGGATCACCATAGCTCAGGGCTTCACAGTGACCTCAGCCAGAATGGTAATAAAGCCATGTTGTAGTTAACACTCTGTGTGGCACCTCATGTAAGAACACGAGAAAGAGGGGCAGGAGTAGGCCAGTTGGTCCCTCTAACCTGCTTCGACATTCAATACGATTGTCGCTAAGCTTTTTTTGGACTCAGCTCCACTTAGCTGCCTGCCCACCATAACCATTAATTCCTTTACTCTTCAAAAATATATCTATCTTCACCTTATAAATATTCATTGAGGAAGCCTCAACTGCTTCACTGTGCAGGGAATTTCACAGATTCACAACCCTTTGGGTGAAGAAGTTCCTCCTCAACTCAGTCCTAAATCTGCTCTGCCTTATTTTGAGGCTGTGCCCCCTAGGTCTGGTTTCACCCGCCAGTGGGAGCAACCTCCCTGGTTCTATCGTCTGAACAGTGTGATGTTGCAGACAGGGAGGCAGATATTGGTTGGTGGCTTGTTCAGAGTCAGATTGTCTAGTTACAGCACGGAGAGAGCCCATTGTGTCTGGTCTGGTTATCTATTCATCAGTATCTTTTTATTTTACTGGCAGCTGTAGTATAAAATCAGCTTCACTGGGAGAGGGTGTGTACACTAATTATAAATTGGAAATAGGTTTCTTCCAGTCTTTGGCAGTACGAAAGAGCAGTTGATTAGTTAATTAGGTAATCAGTAAAATCTATTTCTGCAGTTCAGCTAAGAGTATAAACTTTTGTGGCAGACAGTAGTATATTTAATGCTGAGTGAGATTCTTGATCAGTTGGGGAATCAAGGGTTACAGGAAAGTGTTTGAGAGGACCATTGGATCAGCACTGTTCTTGTTGAATAGCAGAGCAGGTTTGAGGGGCCAAATAGCCAACTCCTGTTCATATTTCTTTTGGCCTTGCCTTTGAATGAATGAATGATTGATTTGTTGTCACATGGAGATGCAGTGAAAACGTATTGCGTTGACATAAGCTGGTGCCATTTTGAGATACAAGAAGAGTAAAGGAAAATACGTAAATAGAGTTGACCTTCATTGGCTGGGGTCTCAAACATGGCTTCTGCAGCGTCCCTGCTCTGGGTCTACTGCAGCCAGGAGTTCCTGCTGACACTGATCCAGCAGGACGTCAGAAAGGTGAAAAAAAAACAAGTAAAAAATATGAAGAAAAAGAGAGAGAGAGAGAGAGAGAGAGACTGCAGCTGGCCTGGGGCAGTCTCAACCTGAACATGACCTGCTCCTCGTTCTCTGGGAGACACTGTGTTAGAGTAGAACAGTGTCCGGCTTATCCTGTCATTCCTGCCACTGGAGACTACCTCCTTCACCTGTCATTCTCCAGGTTTTAAAGACAATAAAACAAAACAAAATAAGAAGGTTTTTTAAAAGAAAGGAAAGGAAGTAAATGGATGTGGACGAGTCTTGGGACTGAGCCCTGCTGCCCTGCCACCATCTTGAATTTACTCAGGAAGTCTGTGTTCTAGTTCTCCCAGTCCAGAGGTGTGTTATACCACGTCTGAACTGGTTGTTTTAAAATATCTATAAACCTAAAGCTCACGGTGCAGCTTGCAGATAAGAGTTTGGTGAACAGGGAATTCACGAAATTATTTTAATTACGTTTTTTGTTCTCCATTATTCAGTTCCTACTTCTGCAGAACGAGCAACTGTAGATTAGTATGTTTGCAACGAATAGTCTGTAACATTAAAATATGACAGGGCAACTCAGCCAATTGGCATGTGGGCTGGTATGGATGCACCGTGTCCTTGATAAACAAGTGTCCGTCACTATAGAGGTTTATAAAATCATGAGGGGCATGGATAGGATAAATAGACAAAGTCTTCTCCCTGGGGTCGGGGAGTCCAGAAGTAGAGGGAATAGGTTTAGGGTGAGAGGGGAAAGATATAAAAGAGACCTAAGGGGCAACCTTTTCACTCAGAGGGTGGTACGTGTATGGAATGAGCTGCCCGAGGAAGTGGTGGAGGTTAGCACAATTACAACATTTAAAAGAGCATCTGGATGGGTATGTGAATAGGAAGGGTTTGGAGGGATATGGGCCGGGTGCTGGCAGGTGGGACTAGATTGGGTTGGGATATCTAGTCGGCATGGACAAGTTGAACCAAAAGGTCTGTTTCTGTGCTGTACATCTCTATGACTGGCTGCATGAGGGCTTGAGAGCTCAGTGGAGCCTAGAGTCATTGTGATGATGGTCATGCCATCACACATTGGGAGTGTGCAGGCAGATAGGAAATTCATGTGCCTATGTAAAAGTCCCTTAAACACCCCTATCGTATCTGCCTCCACCACTACCCCTGGCAATGCATTCCACACTACCATTCTGTAAAAACCCCGTCCTTAACATCTCCTTTGAAATTTCCCCTTCTTACCTCAAATGCAAACCCCCTCATTTTGAATATTTCAATTCTGGGAAAAAGATTCTGAATGTCAACCCTATCTATCCCTCTCATAATTTTATAGACTTCTATTATCAGGTAGTCTAAAGAGAACCAGGCAGATCTTTCAAAAATTCCCTGGAAAAGTGTTTTGTTGTTCGGTTTTCTATTTTTGATAGTGGTGAGGGTGAGTGTTCCCTCAGGGGTATAGTAAGAGTCGAGTCAGTGGCATCATGAGTGGCTCATGAGGAGAAAGTGGAGAGGAGCAGTAGTGAAATGAGATATATTACTGCGGAACAGACAGGTGGTTCTCAACTGTTGATGTGATTCTCCGATATTGTGTTATCTCCATGGAGTCGCAGAGTGGCTGCAGAACATTCTGAGGAAGAGTGAACAGCTTGAGGTGGTTGTTCATAGCTAGGAATGGGGGATGGGCTCCTTTAAAGTAGTTTTCAAGGAGCTAGAGAGGAGATGAGAAAGCAGGACCTCAAAAGTGGTAATCTCAGGATTACTCTCAGGGTGAATTTAACAATTGAACACATGGCTGGAGAACTGGTGTGAGAGTGGGCATCAGATTTCTGAGGCCTTGCAACTGGTTGTGGGATGGATGGGACTCTACAAGATGGACAGGTTGCATTTTAGTAGGACTGGAATTAATAGCCTCAAGAAGGTTTGCTGTTGGGGAGGATTTAAACTGGACAGGCAGGGGATTGAGAAATTGAAAGGGAGTTTGGATCAGAGGGAAACAGAACTGTGAACAGCAAGTAGAAATGCAATAAGTGAAATTAGGAACAGGTGAAATAAAGGCAAGAATCTAATAGAATATGGATACTAATGAGAAGAATCTTAGGCATGATTAAAGGCACGCTATCTGAATGCACATAATATACCCAACATTATTGATAATTTGAGAAAAATTGAGTTTGATGTAAAGTGGCAACAAGATGACCAAGATTGGGAGCTGTATGTCCAGGGATATTGGTCTTTTAGGAATAATAGCAAAAAGGAAAAGGAGGTTGAGCTTCACGTATTCTTAATTCTCCCTGAAAGTGGCAACAAAAGCAGACAGGGTGGTGAAGAAGGCGTATGGCATACTTGCCTTTATTGCTTGAGGAATTGAGTACAAGAGTCAGGATGCTATGTTGCAGCTTTATAAGTCTTTGGTTGGGCCACACTTAAAGTACTGCATTTGATTCTAGTTGCCACAGTACAAGAAGGATGTGGAGGCTTTGGAGAGTGTGCGGAAGAGTTTTACCAGGATGCTGTCTGGATTAGGGGTTATGAGCTTTAAGGAGAGGCTAGAAAAACTCTGGTTGTTTTCTCCAGAGTGGCAGAGGCTGAGTGAGACTTAATAGAAGTCTATAAAATTATGAGAGGGATAGATAGGGTTGACATTCAGAATCTCTTTCCCAGAATTGAAATGTTCAAAATGAGGGGGTTTGCATTTGAAGTAGGAAGGGGAAATTTGAAAGGAGATGTTAGGGACGGGGTTTTTATAGCATGGTAGTGTGGAATGCATTGCCAGGGGTGGTGGTGGAGGCAGATACAATAGGGGTGTGTAAGGGACTTTTACATAGGCACATGCATTTGCAAGGAATGACCAAATGTTGGATCAGTTTTGATAGAAGTTAGGAAACAGGAAGAGGCAGAGAACATGAGAGGGAACAGTTTACAGCCAAACAATAGTGGTAATGTCAGGCATGGAGTAAGCCATGAAATTAATTATGCACACAATGTTATAATAATGCGCAACTTAATTTACACATTCTAGGTGAACCAAATTAACACTAATGCTGTGTACGATGAATTACTAGAGTGTGTATCTGTTGGGTTTCTGGAATGGTCTGTTGGGCAGCCAATGAGGTTTCAGACTATTTAAGGATTAGCATTAGGTAATTAGAATTAATTAATAATATTGCTGTTAGGAAATATCAAATTTTGCATTAGATTTGAACATTATGTAATTAATTTTGTAACTTGTGTAAATCTAAAGAAAGGAAATCATGAAGATATGAAGAACACATTGGTAACCATAAAGGATTGGGGCAATAGATGAGCAATGCTGGTAATTTCAAGTATTCCATGGTCTCTAAGGCACAAGCACTAATGGGAAAGATGACCTAACTGTGGTTAGCAGAAGAAATTCAACATTGCATTTTATCGAAGAAAGTGTCTTATAATAATGCCAGTAACAGTGGTAAACTTGAAGATTGGGACCAATTTAGAATCCCTCAAAGAATGACCAAGCAACTCATCAAGGAAGGCTAATGAAAATTATAAATGCAAATCAATGAGTAGCATAAGGGTAAAGTATAAAAATTGTTTGAACTATGTGAAAAGGAAAATGTTAGCTAGGAAGGAAATGCCATCTTTCCTTGGTCTGGCCTAAATATGATTCTAGACCCACTGCAATGTGGTTGACTCTTAACTGCTCTCTGTGCAATTAGGAATGGGCTATAAATGCTGGCACAGCCAGCAGTGCCCACATCTTGTGAATCAATAAAGAAAACATAAAACACATTGCTAAGTGCCCGTGATAGGGAGTGAATGTTTGTGGATGTGGTGCCAATCAAGTGGCCTGCTTTGTTCTGGATGGTGTCTGGCTTATCAAGTGTTGGAGCTGCATCCATCCAGGCAAGTGGGAAGTATTCCATCACACTCCTTTGTGCTTTATAGATGGTGGGACAGGCTTTGAGGAGTCAGGAGGGGAGTTTACTTTTAGATTAGATTCCCTACAGTGTGGAAACAGGCCCTTCGGCCCAACAAGTCCACACCAACCCTCTGAAGAGTAACCCACCCAGACCCATTTCCTTCTGACTAATGCACCTAACACTATGGGCAATTTAGCATGGCCAATTCACCTGACCTGCATATCTTTGGACTGTGGGAGGAAACTAGAGCACCAGGAGGAAACCCACGCAGACACGGGGAGAATGTGCAAACTCCACACAGACAGTTGCCCAAGGATGGAATCGAACCTGGGTCCCTGGTGCTGTGGATAGTGGGGCATTCAGTGATGGTAATGTTATTTAATATTAAGGGGTGATGGTTAGATTCTCCTTTTGGAGATGGTCAGTGCCTGGCTTTGTGTGATGCGAATATTACTTATCACCTTCAGCCTGGGTATTGTCTAGGTTTTACTGCATTTGGACTGGGTCTGTATTCACTTGTTATACAGTCTGAGGCATGACTTCATTGAAACTTATATAATCAAATGGCCCGACACGGTAGATGTAGTGAGCATGTTTCCCCAGATTGAGTCCAGAACCAGGTGGCATAATCTGAGGGATGAAATGAGGAACAATGGTGAGAAAATGTTTGGTACTCGGAGAATGATGAGAGAATGTTTGGTATTCTCTAGCCCAAAAACTGTGGAAGCTCAATCACTGAGAGTACATTCAATACCGAGATTGCTAGATTTCTGGAGATTAATGATAGTAGGTGATATAAAGTGGCGTGGGTGGTTTTATCGATGATCAGTCATGAGTGGAGCAGGCTTGTGGGCCGAATGGCCTACTAATGTTCCTATGTTTCTTCCAGGTGTGCATTTTCTAGACTCTCCAGCACAGATCAAATAATCTGACGTGGTGTGTCCCCAGACTATGGGATGGAGAGTGGCATCAGTGTAGTGTAGTGTATGGTATTGTGTGTGTCACTGTAGATGCATCGGAATGGAGGAGACTGGGAAACTGAAGTTCTCCATCTCTCTGAAACGATGGTGATTTCTTATGGTGAATAAGATACTGTTTGGCAAGTGGTATTGGTCACCAGAGGTAACCAGGTTGAGGAAAATCGGGAAAAAGACCTAAGGGGGGGGAGATGAGAATGTTTTATTTGAGACAGCGAGTTGTTGTGATCTGGGATGCACTGCCTGAAAGGGCAGGGGGGAGCAGATTCAACAGGAACATTCAAAAGGAGGGGAATTGGAGAGATTTGCAGCGCTGGGGCAGGGAAGTGGACGAATTGGGAAGATCTTTCACAAAGGCAGTACAGGCACAGTGGGAGGAATAACCCTCCACCTTCTGTGTGGTTCTATATGATTTGATTATTTTTGAGAACAAGACATTTTTATACATGTACAACTCTGAACCAGGCCATTTGCTCCATTGGGTTGGTACTAGTGTCTATAGACTCCTTCACTGCAGTTATCTGCTTCCAGCTGATCATCTTGTTTCCTTGTTGGAACAATTGAACTGTTTACCTCTTCCACTTGCTCTGAGAATGGATTCCATGATGTAATGACTCCCTGCCTCTCCCAGCCCTGATGGGGGCATTTGGGAACTTGCTGAGATTTTGGAAGTGAGTACTTTCCGCCTCTAATCCCACCTGCTGGTTGTTAAATCCCAGAAACAGTCAGAATGCTGGTGAAATTCGGCAGGTCTGGCAGCATCAAGAGAGAGAAATAGTTAACATTTTGAGTCCAGCTTTAGGGCTGAACCTATTGAAAAATAGTAGGTTTGTGCTACTATCAGAGGGGTGGAGGAGGATTGAGGGGAACAGATAGAGAGGTGCCCAGAGAGAAAAGATAAAAGGGATTGTTAACTGTAATAGAGGAGTGCCATAGATGAAGAGTAGGTGTTAATAGCAGAAAATAGGTCAGCCCAACTGAGAGCAAACAAGAGACTGGGTTGGGGAGTGTGGAGTCAGAATGAAGGACAGTGATCATGTTGAACTCCGTGTTGAGTCCTGAAGGCTGTAAAGTGTCAAAATGAAAAATGAAGTGGTGTTTGCTCAGCTTGCATTCAGCCTCACTGAAACATAACAGCAAGCCCCAGGGTGGAAACATTTCCATGCAGGAGATGGTGTGCATAAATAACAAGCTACTGGAAGATTTAGGTCATTTCTAAGCACACGGAGGTGTGCTGCAAAGCAGTCACCCAGTCTGAGTTTGGCTTACCCAGTGTATAGGAGTCTGCTTTGTGAGTAATGAATACAGCTGACCAGATTGAAAGAAGTACAACTGAAATGCTGCCTCAGCTGGAAGATGTGTTTGGGGCCTTGGACGGTGAGGGGGTGTAAGTGAACGATCAAGTGTAACACCTTCTGTTATTGGATGGGAAGGTGCCTTTCAATAAGTTCTGAATCCAATTAGCCTCAGAACTTATTGAGAGGCAGTAATCCCTGTGACTTTGAAAGGTATCTTGCTGAACTTGAGTGGAATAATACACTTTGGAGCATTACTGTCATCTGACCCATCCTCTGGCTCACCACGAGCAATGCCATGGAAGATCAATGAGCCTAGGGAAATCAGGACATTGATGGTGAGAGTAGATGTTTCTAATGATTCAAAAGCAGAGGATAGGAGATGTTACAAGCTGTGCGGACAGTGTTAATGGCTATCTCTGAGCTTGTCTGTACTGGTTGGGGGGGGGGGGGTGATAATGAGGAGTCTGAGTATCTCAGTTGGGAAATGGGCAGAGGCAGGAGACCCATTCTGTCACTGTGTTACAGATTCCCTCGGGGTCTAATTATCTGCTATTTTTATATTTTTCAGATAATTTGCTTTCTTCTTCCTCTCAGCATATCTCTGTAACTGAAGGCAAGTTTAACCCTCTCTACCTTTACTCTCATTTCCCTATAACAGTGTTTATAGGTTTGTAAATTATAAAAATAGAATCTTCAATGTCAGTTTAGCCAGCTTATCACTGAGCCCAGGGCCTAGATTACCATCTGGAGTCAATCGTGAGGTATCTGCCCACTTTTGCCCCACCCTCTCTCCAACCTGTTTCCAGTTGAGGAGGGGGTGGTTAACCCTTGGATTGTGACTCTTGGGGGAGGTGGAGAGATTGACCGTGGAGATCTGGCCTGGAGTTAAGGCCCAGCCATTGAATGCCCTGGGCGAACATGGAGGGATTGACCCCAACGGGTAATGCTGGCCTTTCTTTGGCCTTCCGCATGGGTAACAGCAGCGTGTCTCCTCATTCTGCTTCGTGACAATCCATTTTAGGATCATTTTATTTAATCTTTCTGTTAAAAATGGCCACATTTTCTCTTGAACACTGGATTATTAATTAACCAGGTACCAGCACATCAAACCCAAAAGAGCGAGGTGAGTGGAAAGGCAAATGGGCATGAACACAAGCTGATCATTATCAGTCTATGTTGGTAGACTGCAGCAGTTCAAGAAGGCAGCTCACAACCACCTTCTCAAGAGACATCTAGGGACGGGCAATAAAACTGACCCAGCCAGTGATACCCACATCCCACAAATAAATTTTTTAAAAGTTTCTAAATGCAATCTTTTAATCATACTTTAATGAATCTGCAAATTTATATTGAGACTGTGGCAGTGATTGGGAGTCGGTCCTGAATTGTTATGGTGCAGTGAGACCATTCAGCCCCTCATGTCTGCATCAGCTATCTCAGTATTTTAATTTGATGCCAGTCTCCTCTGTTTTCCTGGTAACCCTGCACATTGCTTCTGTTTAAATAATTGTCTAGCACCCTCTTGAATGGCTTGTCTGAACCAGCTATACTTCCAGGCCCTGACCCAACCACTGTGTCTGAGAAAACGTTCTCTCTTTTCAATTTGCTGCTTTTGCAAATCACTTCCAACCTTATTGTGAAGTGATCAGGATTCAGAAGACAAGGGGGAGCAGTTTATCTCTCTATAGTTTCTGACCAAATTCCTTGTTGTTTTTTGAAAACTTCATCTAGTCTCCTCTTAGTTTTTCTTGCAGAGGAGAAGACAGTCTCCGTTTATCTCCAATCCATCCTCATCATTGAAGTGTCTCATCCCTGAAACCATTCTCCAATCTTTTCTGCTGTCTCTCCAGTGTATTTAGATTCTTCCTATAATGTGGTCCACAGAACCATAAATTCTATCTGAATTCTAACCAGTGTCCTATATAAGTTCACTATAACCTCCCTCAGATCAAATTAAACACTGATCGCGAACCTACGCATGAAAATAATTGTCATTGAGTTTGAGGAGTCAGTTCCTAGACTCCGAATTGCTTGGCTTTATTTTTTTTTGTCTATTGCGATAATTAATAGGGCCCTTTCGAGGGGAATTGTCTTTATCCTGGTGTCTCAATGTAATGTTCTAGCATCTCTGGTTGAGGTGTGGGATTGTGGGAGGGAGTGGGGTTCAGAAGGTGAAGTTAAATGTATTTATTCAGTAGTGACAATGCTCTTTCTAAAGGCAGAAGATTATCCAATAAGACCTATCCTTTTCTCTTTGAGTTGTAGTCTTTATGCCTATTACTGGCTGCAGATGTTGTCATATGTTTATGTTGAGTTTTCTGTTCCCTCTTTGTTTGCCATTTTTCTTCCTAACCACTCCATCTCGTAAGGAGGGGGTTGGTGAGGAGTGCATTTTGCTTGGTGCTGCATTGCTGTTGCTGATTATTTGTGAGGCAAGTCTCCTTCCATGCATGGCTGCTGAGATCGTTTCTGTTACCCTTGCATCCACATAGCATTGCATGCTGTGAGACTGGTTTGTCTGGTTTTTATGGTTTTCTGAATTTCTCTTGCTGTCTGCTCACAGAGAGATTGCAACTCCAAACGCTCCTCTCTGGTCACAGTCTGTCTGCACAACAGCCGAGCTGTGTGAGCGTTTCTGAGTCGATGGGGTCTTTCCAACCTTCTGCCCTTGGCTCTGTTGTGACATCTGACATGCTGTCAGGTCAAGGTGGATCTTCTGCCTTGATCCCTTCGTTGAAGAAGACTGCTCTGTCAGATACTGAGAAGGAATGTTTTGGATCTGCAGTCACTCAGGGAATGAGCAACCTCTATGGGAATGATTCTGTAAATGACACAACCTTCAGGGGCTCTCAGCCTGGAGGAAGTGTCTTCAATAACTACAGTTGGATGAGCCAACCCGAGCTGGTGTTTGGGAAGCAGGAGTCTCAACGTGTATCGGAAGCAGTGGAGATTTGTCAAATTGAAAGAGTTCACCATGGGACTGGGGCAGTGCATGCTCCAGAGGAGCCAGCAAAAAGTGATCCTTCTTCAATTGATTCTTCACAAGAAGAAGATTCATTGGAAAGAATTAGTCCTGACTCTCCTTTCGAGGTCCTTGCTGAAATGCAAGAGAAGGGACCTTGTGCTGAAGAGACACCAAAGTCATCGTTCATTGTGGATGAGCGCAGAGTGAATCTGAACCTGCCTCAGAAGCCTCTCCCAATCACAGGAGGGATTAAGACTGATCCATTGAGTGAAGCAGTGTCCAAAAACAAAGCCGAAACAGTTGCTGCCATTGGACCAAAGTCTGATTTGAAGACAGGAGACCTTCCACAGGCTTTGCACTGCCCTCGAGTGGGTGACCAGCAGGAGATTCCTGATGGACAAAGCAACATTGCAGAAGGTGTCTTCAGGCCAAATGCCACCACAGGAGGTGGGATGTCCACAGACATAGCTTCCAAAAGCTTTCACCCTTCTGTATGTGGATCAATGAGTAGACCACAGGATTTGATTTCTGGAGACCCAGTGTCTCGGCCGTTTGATAAAAGAAAGGTAGTCTGCGGTCTTGAAATGGACCTGGATCTTTCTGAGAGGATATTTCAGCCAGCACGTGGCCCTGGAACTGATGGACTCTCTCCTTATTCGTTGATCAAGATTACCCCAGATGAGGCTGTGAACCCTTCAGTGCAAATACCTACATCCACCAGTGCAGGCATCAAGATTCTGCCTGATGTTGGACATAGGTGTCCGATTGACCCTGTAAGTAGGAGCAGTGAGCCCTTAGCAGAGGTACCATCCAGAGACCCAATGAATGAGCCACAGCCTTTGAAGAAAGAAGCAAAGGAGATTTTCCCCAGTAAAGAAACTTGCCAACTCCCTGAAGATCCAACTTTAAGCTGGGGCAGCTCGCAATGTCCAACACTTGAAGGAACCACTGCCCTTGACCATGTTCTGTCTGCGAGATTGGAGACTGCAGAGGCAGATAGTTCCGGAGAATCGGATGACACTGTTATTGAAGATGTCAAATCCGGTCCAGTGGGGACCCTACTGTATAGGAAGGAGAAATCGGGTGATATAGGCACCACTGAGAAACTGGTTTGTGCTCCAGTATTAAATGTTAGGGAAAGCAGAGAGCAGGTGCTGAGTGACAGACAGAGAGAGTCTGTGAATCTTCAATCCACAGGCCCTGGAGGAGATAGAACACAGTCTGCAGAAACCAAAGACCATCCAGCAGAAAGTCCAATACTGCCTGGAGCTTCACCTGGGCTTGGTCACAGTGGAGACATTGTGCTGGAGCAAATACCAATAACTTCACAAGAAGTGGTACCTTCAGATACTGGTGTTTCGCCTTTCCCATCTGCAGCTGCCAGTCACCAATTAGATATGCATATGTCTACAGAGGAAGGAACTAGCAAATGTGAGCCAAGATCCAGTTCTCCGATCTTGTCAACCTTATCTCATGTGGACCAATCACACTGGCACCCACCTGGCCTGTCTCCAACTGATCCTGCCACCACTCAGCTGTCAGCAGACTCTCCTGTCTCCGTTGACGGTGCTGATACTGAAGAGCTTTCTATGGTGGAAGGACCTTCTCCTTTACAAGAGATGATCTGGAGATCAGCAATATCGCAAAGGGGCCACGTTCTCGGAGGAATGCAGCCTGCCCCAGTGGCAACAGCTCCACCCCAATCAATCATTGTCAAATCCACACCCATAGTCATTGAAACCCCTTCACTCATTGTCAAATCAACCTCTGGACCAGGAGGGGCCCTGGAGGGAGCGACCGAGGGAACAGAGAGGACCCTGGAGGGAGCGACCGAGGGACCAGCAAAGGCGCCAGAGGGAGTTGCCACAGGAGCAGTGAGGGCCCAGGAGGGAGCAGGTGAGGGAGCAGCCAAGGCTTCAGATTCCATGTCACCATCTTCAGTGGAATTGACTGGAGTCCAACAACCAGCCATGAGGCAGGAAGTCACCAAACCCAGCCCTTCAGGAAGGAGGGACACACAGAATGATCTAAGAGCCAAAGATGGACAGAGCTTATTAGGGTCTGGTGACAGAGCCCAGCCCCAGTTAACCACAACTCCCCAGGCACTGAGCAAACTAACCCCCCAGCAAAACCCTGCCATCAAGAAAACGGGAATAGTCAAAGGCACAGCCCTTTGTCTGGCCCAGCCCCTCGTGGACATGGCCCCTCCCAGTGATTCCAAAGTGAGACCAGAGCTGAAACCACAAACTGTCTTGGAGCCTGTGCAGATGGAAAGGCCTGTTGGTGGGGCAGCTTCTGATAGGCTGAGTAAAATGGCAGGTAAAAGCTTTGCTCTCTGTACCTTCCTCATTTGATTAACTGCACCCATTGTCTTTTAACCCATTTGTCATCACCTTCATAAATCTGACCTACGTGCACTGAGCTGTCTGTCTGCTGAAGTCTGTCTGTGTGAATCCCCATCAACAGCCTCAAGGTGTGTGAGATCCTGTTAGTTTATTTGTTTAGATTCTCACCCCATGTTCAAATCCCTCTGCGGCCCTGACCCTCCCTATCTCTCTCACTTACTACAATACCCCACACTCCTCCCTATCTCTATGACCTCCGCCAGCCCCTATATATTCTCCCTATCTCTGTGTCCTCCTCCAGCCCCTACAACCCCTTCCGATCTCTGTCACTACCTCCGGTTCTTGCCTCTCCAGCATCCCCCAGTTCCCATTGCTCCACCATTGGAGGTTGTGTCTTCAGGCACCTGGAGCCCAAACTTGGGAATTCCCTCCCTAAACCTCTCTGCATCTCTCCCTCCCCCTCCTGGTCTCCTGGAGATTAGAAGGCTGAGAGGTTCTCGTTCTCCCTACTCCCAGTCCTCGCTTTTGATGATGGCATAACTCGTGGTGAGTTGGTGGTGGGAAGGTCATTTGGTTGTGGGTGGTAACACTCCTAGATATTAAAAACAAGAATGAGAGGTGATCTCATTAAAAGGTAAAAGAGGCTGGAGGGTTTGGACAGGCTGAATATCTAGAGGATAGGCTGGAACTGATAGGAGGGGTGATGGGCTGGAGGAGGTTACAGAGATAGGGAGGAGTGTGGAGGCCAGAGGAAGTTTGAGGGAAAGGACACTCTCATTGAGGACAGATGTGGACAAATGTCCTGTGTCAGAGGGTGATTAGTGTTCTGCAGGAGGTAGTGGTGACTGGGTCATTGGATTTATCTGGAGTTGAGTTAGATTTTGGATGGGAAATGTTTGTAAACCGGTTGACCATTCCTGTTCTGAGTGACTGATGGAGCAGAATACACTTTGGTTCTGCTATTGGCCAGTTCTAGTTTCGTTGATTTTACCTCCCTCATTCAGTGCCCTCTGCACCATTTATTTAATTCAATCTCCAACATCCGCAATGGCAGGATTCAAACCCAAGTCTCTGGGATATTGCCCGACACTCTGGGTTAATAGCTTAGTTATAAAACCACCTAGGTCATTGCTTCCCCTTATTGTTTATGTTGCTGCAAAGTAGAGGCTCACTAGATGGGTGCATCTCTGGCTAGGCCAGCATTTAATGCCCATCCCTAATTGTCCAGTGGGTAATTATGTCACCCACGTTGTTGTGGATCTGGAGTCACATATAGGCCAGACCAGGTAAGAATGGCAGATTCCTTTCACTGAAGGATATTAGTGACCCAGATGGTTATTCTGACAATCAACAATAGTTTCCGTGGTCATCAGTAGACTCTTAATTCTCGATTCTTTATTCAGTTCAAATCCCAGCATCTGCCATAATGGGATTTGAATCCAGGTTCCAAATGCATTAACTGAGTTTCTGGATTAATGATATCACTAAACCATTGCCTCCGAAGTAGTGCACAGCAAGATCCCAGACACAGCATACGAGACTGGTCAGATCATCAATTTGAGTGATGTTGAGTGAGGATTAAATATTAACTCCAACCAGAACTGTCCTGCTCTTCTGTCAATAACACTTTGGACTCTGAATGGCAGTGTCTCTGTAGCCAGCGTAGCACTGCCACAGCACTGCGCTGGGAGTGTTAGCCTGGAAGATGCAGTCAAGTTTTTTGGTGAGACTGGGATCGACCTGCTCCCATGTCAGGTGAGAGGATCTTTTGCAAGTTGTGGGGAAAGGAGAGGTGTTGAAGGGGTTATGTTCCCCCGTTCCTCAAACAAGATCCTCAAAATATGTTTCTTCTACAGTAGAACTGAAGAAGAGTCAGACCAGAATCGAAATCTGAACTATTTCTCTCTCCATTGATGAAGTCAGACCTGCCGAGTTTCTCCAACATTCTGTTTGTTTCTGCTACCGCCCACACTCCTCTGCACTTTGCAGTCACCCCTATTGCTTCACCCCGGCCCTCAAATTTGTTATAGAATGGGGGCAAGGGGCTAATTTTTAAAATGTTCTTTAGTAAGTTTTCTGCATGTTGTTCACAGACATTCCATGAATAGAAGAGCTCTTTATTCCTTGTCTGCGATGCCTGAGACTTACTCAACTTTGCTGCCTGCTGGCTATAGACTTCCGCTACCCCGTGACAGGGAATGGTTTACATGCTTCTATTTTGAATGTTTATATTGGCAGATCGAATGCTTAAACATTCAGAAAGTGTTACTGAGGATTATGACAGTGGGACATGCAGAATAATCAGTGTCCCATGTGGTGAGTTGTTGAGGCCAAATTTAAACACAATCCTTGTCATCATAGAATCTCTGCAGCGTGGAAACAGGCCCTTTGGCCCAACAAGTCCACACTGAGCCTCTGAAGAGAAACCCACTCAGACCCATTCCCCTACCCTATATTTACCCCTGACTAATGCACCTAACCTACACATCTATGAACACTTAGGGAAATTTAGCATGGTCAATTCACCTAACCTGCACGTCTTTGGATTGTGGGAAGAAATTGGAGCACCCGGAGGAAACACGCAGACACCGGGAGAATGTGCAAACTCCACACAGAGTCGCTTGAGGCTGGAATCAAACCGGGTCCATGGCACTGTGTGGCAGCAGTGCTAACCAGTGTGCTGCCCACACTGAGTTGCAATGAGAGAGTGGAGGAAAACTGGACCAGGAACTGGGGATGTTATTAACTCCAGACTTGATCCTGAGTTTTAAACGAGTAGGTTCAATGTTCACATTAGTAGCAGAAACGTCCTCCTGTAAACATGTTATGTTGTAATTACATCTCCTCCCTTATTGGTTGTTCAATGGTTGTTCTCCCACCCCACTCCCAAACTGGAATACAAAAAATAAAGACCAGGAGTAGGCCATTCTGCCCCTTAGGCCTGTTCTATCATTCAACCAGATCATGAATAACCTTCCACCTCAACACCATATTTCTGTCCTACCCCATTTGCTTTGGTGTCTTTGTCATTTAGAAATCTGTGAATTCGTGAACCTGCCCAGTGATAGAGTATCCAAAGCCTCTGGGGTATAGAAATCCACAAAGATTCACCATCCTCTGAGTGAAGGGATTCCTCCTTATCTCTGTCCTGAATGGTCTGCCCTTTCCCTGAAATCGTCCCAGCTTCTAGCTGCTGCTCCCTCCTCCCAGGCTGGGGAAAACAGATGTTTGGAGGGTAGACTCAATGAGCCGCATGGCCTTTTTCTGTACTGTAGGGATTCCAAGGTCCTGTCTACTTCCAATTTGTTGAGCCCTTTAAGAGTTGTGCATGTTACAATGAGATTACCTCTCGTTCTTCGAAACTCTGGAGAATCCAGACCTAGTCTCCTCGTGGGATAGTCTCGTCAGGTAGGGATTGAGTCATTACAGTGTGTCTGTTGACAGTTGTTATAAATGAACAGGCAGGAATTTATAATGGAGGTGGGGTGTATTGTATATGTGCAGTATACTGTAAAACTAACTGCTTGATGAAAGATGAGGTCATGAGGGTGTCTCTGTTCTTTGTGACTGTATCATGCTATGGGTTTAGTGGTTAATTTCAGAGTGGAATTTTCATGCAGTGATTTATCCTAGTGAATCAAGATGAATGAAGAATGTTTACTCAGTGGAATTTAGAAGAATGGAGAGTGGGGTGTTGGAAATCTTATAGAAACATATAAAATTATGAAGGGAATAGATAAGCAGGGAGGTTGTTCCCACTGGTGGGTGAAACTAGAACTAGGGGGCATAGCCTCAAAATACAGGGGAACAGATTTCTGACTGAGTTGAGGAGGAACCTCTTCACCCAAAGTGTTGTGAATCTATGGAATTCCCTGCCCAGTGAAGCAGTTGAGGCTACCTCATTTAAATGTTTTTAAAGCAAAGTTAGATTTTTGAACAGTAAAGGAATGAAGAGTTATGGTAAGAGGGCAGGTAAGTGGAGCTGAGTCCACAAAGAAATCAGCCATGATCTTATTGAATGGCGGAGCAGGCTCGACGGGCCATATCGCCTACTCCTGCTCCGAGTTCTTGTGTTGTCCTTACCCTAGCTTATTCCCAAGCCTGGACTTTGCATATGCATTGTGGATTCCTCTGGGGCATTCTCCCCTGTGCACCCCCATAAATATCCCATAATTGCTGTCGTTAATCTGACGACCCCACCCACCCCCTTCTCACACCCCACACACACACAGTACTATCACTGCTGGGGGAAAGTGACTGAATGGTGCTAAAGACTGAGAAATCCACCCCCCCCCCCCCCCCCCCCCCAGACCTGTTTGGATGCAGCCCAGCATATTAAAGAATACTAAAACCTTTTTATTCTAAAAGATGAAAGAGACAGCCGAAGTAACTTGCTCATTACCTTAACTTCTGTCATTGGGAAAACATTAGACTGTATTCTAAAGGAGGTAATAGTGCACAGTGTTCCTACAAACTTTATTTTCTTTTGTGACAATCTCTGAGATCTGACTCAGATACCAATGCTGCGAATGGTGTCAACACAACAAGGTAAAAACAATGACTGCAGATGCTGGAAACCAGATTCTGGATTAGAGTGGTGCTGGAAGAGCACAGCAGTTCAGGCAGCATCCGAGGAGCAGTAAAACCGACATTTCAGGCAAAAGCCCTTCATCAGGAAAAGCCCTTCTTCAACACAACAATCCCTGGGCATGGAAGGTCAGAGTCAGGGTCTAGAAAGAATGTTCACAGCAGAGCATTTGGAAATGGGTAATGTGATAGAGCAAAGACAGCATGACTTCATGAGGGGGAAACCATGTCTGACAAGTTTGCTATCTGTTCAAAGAACTGTAATAATCAGGATAGATAAAGGGGAAGCAGTAAATGAAATATGTTGGACTTCCAAAAGGCATCTGATAAGGATTTAGTTTTAATTCATTCATGGGATGTGGATGTCACTGGCAGACCAGCGTTTATTGTCCATCCCTAATTGCCCAGAGGGCAGTTAAGAGTTAAACACATTGCTGTGTGTTTGGAGTGACATGTAGACCAGATCGGGTAAGGATGGCAGTTTCCTTCCCTAAATGACATTAGTGAACCAGATGGGGTTTTTTCAATACTGGATCCATGGCCACCTTTAGATCCTAATTCCAGATATTTTTATTGAATTCAAATTCCACCATCTGCCTTGGCAGGATTCAAACCCGGGTCTCCAGTACATGACCTGGGTCTCTGGATTAACAGTCCAGCGATAATGCCATTAGTCCATCACCTCCCCCTGAGGTACTGCACATACAGCGATCTAATAAGACAAGAGCCCATGAGGGTAGTGTTTAGCATGGATAGAGGATTAGCTAATGAAGACTAAGTGTTGGAATGTGGCATCCATTTTCAGGATTTCAACCTGTAACTAGTAGAGCTGAGGCCGTAATTATTGACAATATCTGTTGATGACTTTGAAGAAACGGAATATGCTGTAATTGAGCTTGTGGATGACAAAAATAGATGGGAAGTCAAGTGCTGAGGATGACACCAAGTCTGCAGAGGGATACAGACTGGTTGAGTGAGTGGTAAAACTTGACAGATGGAATATAATGTGGGAAGCTGTGAGGTTCTGCACTTTGGCAGGAAGAATACAAAAGCTGAGTATTATTTAAATGGAAAAAAACTGCAGCAAGCAGCAGAACAGAGGGATGTGGGGAGTCTTCATTCATGAATCACAAAAAGTGAGCATCCAAGTTCATTGGGTAATAGAGAAGGCAAATGTTGGCATTTATTTCAAATGGAACGTAAAATTAGGGAGTTTTTGCTTAAACTATACAAGGCACTAGTCAGGTCTCAGCTGGAATATTGTGAACAGTTTTCATCCCCTTATAATAAGAAAGATACGCTAGTATTGGAGACAGTCCACAGAAGGTTCACTTGGCTGATCCCGGGTGTGGAAGGAGACTGAATGGTTTGTGTGTACTCACTGAAGTTATAAGAATTAAAGATATTCAGGATTCTTAGAAGACTTGATAATGTAGCTGCAAAGAGGTTGTTTCCCCTTTTGGATGGGTTTACAATCTGAGTAAGAGGTCACCCTTTTAAGACCAAGCTTCTTTGAGGCTAGCAATCTGTGGAATTGTTCACTGCAGAGGGCTGCCGTGTAAGTATATCAGGGTTGAGAGAGACAGATTTTTAATTAGTAAGGGAATGAAGGGTTATGGGGAAAAGGCAGGAAAGTGGCATTGAGGATTATCAGATCACATTCAGTGGGGGAGCGGACTTGATGGGCTGAATGGTCTACAGTTTGCCCTTGAGGCATGGTTTCTTATTTTCACTGGCTCTGATTTGAAGAAGGTTATGTTGGGGACTGATTTGGATTGTGTCAGTAATCTTGTTTGTACAATCTGTGTGAATGAGTTGTTTGTGTACAAAGAGTAGATTAGGTCATTGCTCTGTAATCCAGTCAGCTGCTTCACTCTCTCAGCTCTGAATCAGTAACAGCTTTGATGCATTCTGACGACTCTCCTTATTTTCCCTCTGTCTCCTGCTCCTCTATTCCCCAGGTGTGACTGTGGCAGTATGGGATATGATGTTAATGCCTTCAATAAATAAGTATTCATTTTTACAGGGATTACCAGAGAGGGGAAGGATGGATGATATTGGCTGCGTGGCTGAACAGCTCATGGGGACTCCCTAGGCTGCTGGTCATTTGTATGTGTGTGTGTCTCTCGCTCTTTTTTTTCTCATCCTCTATTTCTCAACCTCTCTTTCTGTTTGCCCCGCTCTCTCTCACCCCACACCTTCGCCCTCTCCTTCCGCCCCCCTTGCCCTCTCCTTTTTCCCCCCCCCCCTCCTTTTTTTTTCTCTTTCTCTTGGACCTCTCCGCCCCCACCCCAGTCTGACCTATCACCCTCACCTTGACCTCGCTCCACCTATCGCAATTCCAACGCCCCTCCCCGAAGTCCCTCCTCCCTACCTTTTATCTTAGCCTGCTGGACAAACTTTCCTCATTCCTGAAGAAGGGCTTATGCCCGAAACGTCGATTCTCCTGTTCCCTGGATGCTGCCTGACCTGCTGCGCTTTTCTAGCAACACATTTCCAGCTCTGACACACAACTCATTGTGTTTATTGCCTATCTGTCCACGTGCTGGTGATGACAGTACTGCTGCTTGCAGCCTCACTTAGTGTTCACACCGAATGTAGCTCCCACATGTTATCTATGGCCCCTGGAGACTCACTGTTCTACCTGCACCAGCATATTCCCATTGAGAGAGGTCACCTCATCCCAATGATCACTGGGGTGGGGACAGGGCCGTCACTTGAGTACCTGGCTTCAGCGTCAGGTTGGTTCAGTCCTTTATCAGGGGGTGTCCCAAGCTTAATGGTGTGTGGATGGATGAGACTGTGGGGTGTCTCCCACTTTGATTTGGGCGAGTAAATGCTTCATAGGGAGGTGCGTAGGGCTAGGCAGGGTGTGAGTGGGGCAAGAGACTGAGTGCTTTTAGATTAATTGACACATCCAAGGTTGTTCATTTCACACCCATGCACCACCTTCCACTCCTTCCACAGCAGCTCTAGGTGTGCCTTGGGGAGAGACCAAGGGTGCACTAGGAATGTACCTGCCATGGTTCCTGATGAATATAGTTTTTCTCTCTCTCCCTCTACAGTGAAGGATTTGATCTACTGGCGTGATCCTAAGAAGACAGGGGTTGTGTTTGGATCCATTCTGACCTTGTTGGTCTCGCTGGCAGTGTTTAGTGTGGTCAGTGTGTTGGCCTATCTTGTGCTGGCTTTGTTGTCCGTCACCATCAGTTTCCGCATCTACAAGTCCGTGGTACAGGCTGTGCAGAAAACCAACGATGGAAATCCCTTCAAGTAAGATTGCTGAAATGGTTTTTGGAGCGTGAATGTCTATTTGATCATTTCCACTGCCTATCCCCCTCCAGTTCCTCCCCTGAGGTTGGGGTTGCGGTTGAGGGTGGGGTGGGGAATAGCATGTGTGGAAGATTCACAAATATTTCATAGTCTTTGGGCAGTGTGTGGTTCCATCCAGAGACATCGTCTTGCAGATTGTATGGAGGACTCAGAGAGGCATCCCTGTCTTGTTTGATGGTTCAGGGTGCTGGAGCCGGATTACATTGATTTTCTTCCCCCCCCCCCACCGTGCCCCCGCAACTGGCCTGCTCTTCAGAACAGCCAGTGATTAAACGGAACTGTCTGAATTGGATGGGGAACAGCAGGTCGAATTTGTCTTGAAACTGAGGCTGTGCCAGTGACAGGATCTGTCTTCATTCTGTTCAGGCCTTATCTGGAACAGGATATCACCTTGTCTTCGGAAACATTCCATAAATACTGCACCATTGGCTTCACCCACTTGAACAGAGTGCTGAAATATCTGCTGCAGCTCTTCCTGGTCCAGGATCTAGTGGATTCACTGAAGGTTGGTGACTGAACTGTAATGTTTGGGCTCTGATTTTAATTACAGGCCATGATGAATTTGCAATAAAACCTGGCTTCTCCCTCTTTCTCTTCCCCTCTCCCTCCAACCTGCTCCCTTTTCTCCCCCCCCCCCCACTTTATTCTCTCTGCCCCTTCTCTCTCTCTCTCTCTCTCTCTCTCTCTCTCTCTCCCCTCTCTCGCTCTGTCTCCCCTGTCAATCCCTCTTGCCCCTTCCCTGGTGTGGGTGCAGGTTTTCTGGGGTTGGGACTGAGCTGGGTCTAGGAAGCTTGCACTCCATCATCTTATGCCTGACATTTGCCTGTTCTGTCCGCAGCTTGCAGTTCTCATGTGGCTGATGACCTACGTTGGAGCTGTCTTCAATGGGTTGACTCTCCTGATTCTGGGTATGTTATAGCCTCAGGCTGTTTGATTGTTGTGAATCTGAACAAAGTCATTTCCTGTGGAAGAGAAACCCGGGGCTGGAGAATTGTTGTGGAGGAGGGGTGAGACCGTGTGCAGGGATTGGGGGTGATTTGGGGTGGGCCATGTTCTGGATATGGGTGGGGTGGAACATTGGGTAGGTGAGGTTTGGGTAAGGGGGTGCATATTCAGGATGTGGATTGGGAGAGAGCCAGTTTGGGTGGGTAGGGGAGGGAGATCTCATGGTGGCAGGAGGAGCTTAGACCCTTTGTGTGGGTGGGGGAAGACTTGGTGTTTGCCTGGGGCTGGGTGGGATCTGGTATGGGATGAGATGGGAGAGACTGGAACTGGTGCATTGCGTCGGATAGCTGTCAGCATTGTGTATTTGTAGCTTGTTCTAACTGTGGTTATTTCTCTCCTTTGCTCTGTCTAGCTGTACTGTTGACCTTCAGCGTCCCGATCATCTATCAAGCTTACCAGGTAGGTTCTTGATGGGCGGAGGCGGGGTGCTGCTGTAGGCAGTGTGTGCGCCCTGGGGTTATTCCCTCGCACACTGTTGTGTGTGTCCTGTTGAATAGCGGGACAGGTGGGGAATCAGTTAGCTCTGTTGGCTGGATGGCTGGCAATACAGGGAAATGCCAAAAGCTTGGGTTCAATTCCTGCCCCCACCAGCTCAAATGACCATTAAGGAACAACCACCTGAAACCCACTCACCATCTCTGTCTGATGAAAGAGCAGCCTTGTGGTGTAGTAGCACTATGGCAATTTTACCTGTAATGGGACAAGGTGGGCTGAATCTTTCAGGGTCTCAATCAGGATCTCAAGGTGCATGTGACTTGGGGGCTGAGTGAGTGCGAGGATTCTGTTGTGTTTGGGTTGCTGGCTTCAGACTGTGGGGCTCACTAGGATCTGTCTGTGGTCACTGCCCCTGAGATCAGCAGAGATGTGATTTGGAAAGTTATTTCAGGAGGAACTGTAACTCCTTTGTTTTTTTTTAATACAGACACAGATTGATCATTACATTGAACTAGTTCAGAAGCAGGCAACCTGTGCTTTTGGGAAGTAAGTATTTTTTAAATTCTCTGAAATGCTTCTTATGGGGGGACTTGTTCAAGCTGGGGATATAGGAAAGTACCAGCAGTGGGTGGAGATGAATGATTACTCCTCCACTCCGTCCCTAGAATCTGACTTATGGGGAGGACTGAGGGGACAAAGCCAAATGTGTTCCTAGTCAAGCCTGACTCTCTGGTATCTGGTTCTGTTCAATATGTGGGATCACTGTGCGTGGCTGTATTAGAGTGAAGTCCAGGCAAAGAATCTGAATCCCTTCTCTAACAACTACAGCTCTCTTCCCTTGAAGAGATGTCACTGTCTCAGTTTTGAGGCTGTGGTCTCTGCCTTCACCCCAACTCTTGGCACAGAATATTCAGCATTTCTCTTTTTTTTAAATTGAAAGCCCTCACCCAATCTGTCGCTATATCTCAGTGGCACAGCGGTTGGCACTGAGAGATCCGGGTTTGATTCCACCCTCGGGTGACTATCTCTGTGGAGTTTGCATATTCTCTCTTGTGAATGTATGGGTTTCTACCAGATGCTCCGGGTTCCTCCCACAGTCCAAAGTTTTGCAGGTTAGATTGGATTTGCCAGCTAAATTGTCCATAGTGTGGGTTAGCTATGGGAAATGCAGGGTTACAGGGATAGCGTAAGGGGGTGGGTCTGAGTGGGATGCTATTTGGAGGTTCGGTGTGAACTCGCTGGGCCAAATGGCCTGCTTCCACACTGTAGGGATTCTGTGATATGCACATTATTCCAAAGAACAAATCTGTTCTTGCAAAATCAGCCCTCCGCTTTGTATGTTGTTCATTCAGATAATTTTGTGTTTTCAGTCCCCAGATAGTGCATTTGTGCTTTTGGTTCTGACGAATTTTCCAGATAATGCTAACCTGTGAATGTGTGTGTCTCTCTCTTTCTCTATACTCAGGATCCAAGAGAAGCTTCCAGGCGCAAAACGAAAGAGCGAGTAACAGCAGGGGAGACCCTGCTCAGCACCCTCCATTGCCACTCCTCCCTTTGTCCTCGCTACTAAACTAAAACTCTGTATTGGAACTAAATGCTTGCTGTCTGTCTGCTTGGGCCTGTGTGCCACCATTCCTGCTGTTGTGGACTGCTTCCAGGAATTTGCTACTTGTTCTTGCCTCCCCCACACCCTCACCCTCTACCCCCAGGTCGATCTCAGCCAGCAAGGGGGTCACTAGTATGTTGTGTGTGTCTGTTGATCACTGGCTTAAGACACATTCCTTTCTGCTGCTTCTGTTTCAATGAGATTATAAATATATATATTTTCTGTTTTGCCCTTCTCTGAAAGACACTGTCTGTAAACTGCTGTAGAAATTACTGAGCAACAACAGGGTGGAGATCAAGAGAGAATCAATCTCCTTCCCCCAATTGTGTATATAATTGAGGGTGCATGTGAAAATATTTGTCATTGTAACTGAACAGTCTTTGAGAAACTGGGGGAGGAGTAGGAAATAGGCAAGTGACGGATGAATTTCTGAATTGTAAGTGATGTATGTCTGTAGTTAGTGTGTGTGTGTATATACGCCAATCTGCCCCATTCCCCCTACCAGGTTTCAGTACTGGCTTTGCAAAAGTAACTGTCCTTCCCCCTCCCACCCCCTGACCTTGAGTCCTGTTTGAAAAGGACACTACGCTCTGTGGTGCTGTTCTCATTTCAATCCCCCACTTGCCTGCTTGGTCCATTGTGTGAGATAACCACAGATTGACATTCATTAAGAGATATTCCTGCAGCAAACTTCATCAAGGGATGGCATGGCAATCTCAACAAAATGGTTAACCTCAAGGTACACTAGCTATTGATCAGAAGGACGGGTGGGTGTTTAGGGGAGGAGCTATGATCTTTGGAATATGCCCCATTAGGAGGGCAGGGCAGATAACAGCAGGACTAAGCCCATGTCCTCCTCTTTCTGACTCTGTGTACTCGCACAGTTGTAACTCTGTATAGAACACTGGAGGGCGAAGTGGTGTGGGACTGCATGGTGTGCGATTGTCCTCTCCCTACCTAATAAAGGCCTGCCCTATATTGGGGGCTTGCGTGGACATAGTAGAACCTGCAACCTTTTTAAAAAAAAAACAGAATTCCTATTGCTTTGATTGTACTTAAACAAGCTCCTAGACATTGAACTGGTTGTTTTTAATTTTAATTGCTTAACTTTGTAGTTTATGATTCACTTCCCTCCCTTACTGTGCTGCACCAAGAGCGCACATCACAAAGGCATAACACCTTCATTGTTGGCCCAAAACTCTGAATTAATCCACTTCCATGTCAGGATTCAGCTTTTGACCAAGTGAAAAGTTGAAATTGGCTTCTGAGGTATGTAAATCATGAGTCGAGGGGTTTGGCCACTGTGTTGGCAAACCTATAGCCCATTATTGAGAGCTATAGCACTCTTCACTGAGCTTAGGTTTATCCATACAAATACTTAAGGGTGAGGTTAGCCACCCCATCTGTTGGCTAAAGCCCTTCATGAATTCATGTCAGGACATTGCTGTAGCTACACACAGCCTGAGATAACATTATAACTGCAGTTATACCTTCCCTCTGTCTTTCCATTCTCTAACTTCCCACCCACCGCAGGACTGTTTGGGCAGTTGAAACCTGATGTTTTAATGTTTGTCTAGTGTTACCATAAGGTCGGGTTTTTTAGAGCCAATTGTGTTTTTGAGGGAGCGAATTGAACAGGGGAAGTATAACTGAGTGCTCGGAAATCTGTGTATGTTAGGATTAGATGGAACTGTTGAGAATCAGACAATTCCTGCAAAAATGTTATTGTGAAGTTGATAATTAAATTACATCCTTATTGTTTACATGGTCTCCTGTCTATGTGTAAAAGATTTCTTTTGAATTTTACTTAGTGATTTCTGACAAATCGAGGTATATTCCTCTAAGTGCAAATGCTGCAGTCTCTCAGCCGGGGGTGGCGCAGATAGTTCCAGCAGGGGTTTCTGAATTGTCTTGGCAAGTCATATTGTAAGTAGTAACCAAACTAACTGGATGTTAAGTAGACGCTGGACCAATCCCACTCTGTATAACTCCACTCCAGTTTGCTTATGCACCTTCTGCTGCTCCTTATTTATATGCTGTTCCTACCATGTTCACCCCTTAATTCTAATCCGGAACCATTGTGGCCAAACCAGCCCCCACACACCATCACTATCATTCAATCTGCACCTTCCAAATCCGCAACCACTACCATCTAGTGAGCTGCCTTCTTGAAATGCTGTGGTTCATTTAGAGGTAGATCCACAAAGCTCTGAGGGAGTTCTAGCATTTTGACCCATTGACACTGAGAAAATGCTAATGTATTTCCACATAAGGATGGTATGGGGCTCTAAGAGAAACTTGCAGGGGTGGTGTTCCTCTGCTGCCTTTGTCCTTCAAGAAAGTAGCACTCCTGGGTTTGGAAAGTGCTGTCTCAGGAGCCTCTTTGGTGCGCCTTGTGGGTAGGACACACTGCCATTACCGGAGATTTGGATGGAGTGAACATTGAAAGTGGTAGATTGGGTGCCAAAATGGGGATTGCTTTGATCTGGATGGTATTAAGCTTTTTGAGTGTTGTCAATGCTGTACCCATCTAGGCACATGGAGCGTATTTCATCACCATTCCTGACTTGTGCCCTGTAGATGGTAGACAGTTCAGTCTCAGGTCAATGGTAAGCCCCAAGATGTTGGCAGTGGGGAATTCGGTGATCATGTCATTGAATGTAAAGGGATGATGTTTAGATTATCCTATTGCAGTTAGTCATTGTCTGGTAGTAGTGTGGTGCAAATGTAACTTGCCACTTGTCAACTCAAACATGGATATTGTCCAGGTCTTGTTGCATTTAGATATGGACTCCTCAATATCTGAGGAGTTGTAAATGGTGCTGAATGTTGTGCAATCATAGGGAAATATCCAACTTCTGACCTGATGATGGAGGGAAGGTCATTGATGAAGCATCTGAAGTTGGTTGAGCAGAGGGCACTACCCTGAGATGGCTGAATTCCACCAACCACAATCGCCTTCCTTTTGTGTCAGGTATGGTTCTAACAAATGGAGAACCTTTCCCCAGATTCCCCTTTAACTCCAGTGTTGTTAGGTCTCCTTGATGCCATACTTGTTCAAGTGTGGCATTACTGTAAAGGGCTGACATTCTCATCTCACCTCAAGAATTCAGTTCTTTTATCCATTTTTGAACCAAAGCTGTAATGAAATCAGGAACTAACTGACCCTGGTGGAACCCAAACTGGGCATCACTAAGCAGGTTATTATTGAGCAAGTGCTGCTTGATCGCACTGTTGATGACACCTTCCAACACTGATGATCAAGAGTAGACTGGTCGAGTTGGATTTGTCTTGCTTTGTGTGTACAGGATATACTTAGGCAATTTTCCATGTGGGATAAATGCTAGCGTTGTACCTGTACAGGAACAGCTTGGCCAAAAGTGCATTGCAAAACCTTTTATAGCAAGTGAAACATGGAAGCCACAGGAAAAATCCTGCCCAACAAAAGAATTCCCACAAACTCCAATTCAACTTCTGAGGTTTGCCTTAATGGCAATGAAACTCTGATTGAACTGTCCATCATTGTTTCCTGTTCAAATTGGCTCTCATTATGTCAATAGTTAGGCTTTATGGTCAGGGAGAGTGATCCTGTCAGTTCATGAATTCCGTTCAATCCTGCACTGTCCTTGTCATGGGGACTTGTCTGGAGGGAGCTTTGATCCGTATCTAACTCCAAATTGTCCTGGCCCTAGGAGTTTTTGATGGGGACGCTGTAGAGGGAGCTTTACTTTCAGTTTAAAAGATCTTTTGGTTTTAAGTACAGAGCTTTACTCTGTACTTAACCCTGTGTTATCCCTGTCCTGGGAATATTTGATAGGGTCAGTGTCTAGAAAGCCTTACTTTGTTTACTTTTAGATCAATAGAGACACCACTGCCCCTATCCTGGGAACGTTTGGGGACAGTATGGAAGTAGCTTGACTTTAAGTTTAAAGGAGTAGAGAGAGCTTTACTCTGTTTCTAACCCTGTGCTGTACTTGTTCTGTGTGTATTTGATGGGGGTGAAGGGCTTATGCCAGAAACATCGATTCTCCTGCTCCTTGGATGCTGCCTGACCTGCTGCGCTTTTCCAGCAACACATTTTTCAGCTCTGATCTCCAGCATCTGCAGTCCTCACTTTCTCCTCCATATTTGATGGGGACAGTGTAGGAATCATAATGTTGTGATGAACAAGAAGGATGTTTTAACATTTTAATTTTGAGATTTGTTTGAATAATAAATTTACAGTATAGAGAGAGGCCACTGGTCAATTGACTCTACAGCTGAAATTCGAGCTACCCAGGGTAATCCCACTTCCCAACATTTGGTCCGTAGAGCTGCAGGGAATATTTAATGTTCAGGTCCTCATACTTTCTCAATAAGTCAATGGTTTCTGTCTTTACTCTCCCTTCCAGACTGGGTATTCCAGACCCTTACTGCCATCTGGGTGGAAAAAAATCTTTCCTTGTCTCCACTCCACTCCTTCAACACATTGCTTTAAATATGGGTCACTGCCGCTTCACTTTCGATGTATACAAGTCATAAAGGAGTGGAAATGTATGGTTCACTGCAGTCAGGCAGAATCCTAAGTCACAGGCAGGAACGTTCAGACCCCATTGGGTGTTCTGAAGGGCTGATTGCCTTCTTGTTGGGTGAGAGTCAACCGAGGGTCCATTTCTGTTGGGTGTGTGATCTCCTTGGGTTGGGGATCATGACATAAGACCACATCTCCGCTCTGTACTGCACCCACAGCAACAAAGTGAGCTATTCAACTGACGTGAGATTCACAGGTGTGCTGTATCCTAGCCAAGCCCAAGAACTTTGCAGCAAAATGTTGCAGGGTTTGGTTGGGGAATAGGTGTTGGTAGTATGAGGACAAGACTGGATCCAGATGTGACTGCTAGTGTTTAACCATTTCCTACCCCATTCTAGAGTCTTAAAAATAAAATTGAGAGGCATGGATAGTGAGGAGAATTTTTTTCTCAAGGCAGCAATGTCAATTACTAGGAAGATAGGTTTAAGGTAAAAGGGGTTAACTTTAAAGGGGATGGGAAAGGCAAGTTTTATTTTTACACATATGGTGGTAACTACCTGGAAAGTGCTGCCACAGCAGGAGGTGAAGGCGTGTACAACAGCAATGTTTAAGTGGTATCTTGACAGATATATGAATAGGCAGGGAATAGAGGGATATGGATAGCATAGAGACAAAAGTTAGTTTAAAAGGTCATCAAGGGTTGGCATAGTCTTGGTGGGCTGAAGGGTCCGTTCCTTTTAGAGTCATGGAGTCATAGAGATGTACAGCATGGAAACAGACTTTTCGGTCCAACCCATCCAAGCCAACCGGATAGCTAATCCAATCTAGTCCCACCTGCAAGCACCCGCCCCATATCCCTCCAAACCCTTCCTTTTCTTATACCCATCAAATGCCTCTTAAATGTTGCAATTGTACCAGCCTCCACCACTTCCTCTGGCAGCTTATTCTATACCTGTACCACCCTCTGTGTGGAAAAGTTGCCCCTTAGGTCTCTTATATTTTGTTGTACTTTTCTCTGAATTAGCTCCATGCTGACTCGACTGAGTAACATCATCCACGCCAGAGACTCAAAAGTAGTTGCACACCAACTTGTTTTACTCTTCAATCCAAGGGTGGCACCATGAAGTGATATACATATTTGCTCCTGGTTATTTTTTTGGCCCTTTGACCCATGTCCCAGTCACTCCCTGAGAAATCAGTTTCTCAAATCTTTTGACTCTCTGCCGTCCGTTAAGGGAAGGGGGTGTCGCAGCCCAGACAGTCCCAGCTCCCTGCCCCAATCCCTCCCACAGCTCACCTTAGTCTACCTGCAGCAGGTGGGCAGGAGTGGCTGAAACTTTCTCCTTGGAGCACAGAGGCTACCTTCAGCCACTCTTGACCTCAGAATTGGTGCAAAATAGGGTGGTCCTGGGGTGTTTCCTGATGGATACCTCCTGCCCCACTCCTGCTAGTTGTGGGTGTGAGCATTTAACTGAAAACAGCTTTTGGGAGGGGTGATACTGTCAGGCATTAAAGCCAATGTTAACTGCCTCCTCCCCCAGTCCTGTATTTGCACAGACCCTACAGGATGTGTGCATGGGTGTCAAAAATTAATGCTGGGCACAGATCATTCCTCCTGGTTTCCTGGGAGGACTCCTGTTCCTACTGGTGGACAGTTGCCAGAAGTCCATCTTAGCAACAGTGGCGATTTTCTTGTTCCACTCATCCACAACCATCACCTTCTCGGCCAGTGTGTAATCCATGGTGTCCTGGTGTTTCTGTAGAATGTGCCTCTTGATGGTACTGAGCTTGAGGGTGGCCAGGGCACTGCCACACACCATGCAGACCAGGCCATGTCGCCACTGGTCATAGTCCATCAGGTACTCGAGTCGCCAGCGCTCCTGATAGTTCCTCCAATGGTCCCTCCCTCGGCCTCGGCCCCGGCCCCTGACTGTCTGTGCCGGTAAGCTCAGATCTGGCTCCTCCACGCACACTTCAATTTCCACAGGGCTCGTTTCCCCACCCCAACCTGGGGACACGTCCTTTGCAAACTCCACGACTGGATTTTCCTCTACAATGCAAAAACAGGACAGTAACAATTTGCATTTTAATACCACCTACAGCACACTAAAACATCCATAAGACGTAGGAGCAGAAATTAGACCATTCAACCTATCGAGTCTGCTCTGCCATTCATTCATGGCTGATAAGGTTCTCAACCCCATTCCCCTGCTTTTTCCCCATAACCCTTGATCCCCTTGACACGCAAGAGCCTATCTATTGCAGTCTTAAATATAATGAAAGATCTGGCCTCCATGCCTTCTGTGGCAATGAATTACATAGATTCACCAATCTCTGGCTGAAGAAGTTTCTCCTTCTATCCGTTCTGAAAGGTCTTCCCTTTACTCTAAGGCTGTATGCTTGGGTCCTAATCTCTCTTGCCAATGGAAACATTTTCCCAATATCTACTCTGTCCAGGATATTCAGTATTCTATAAGTTTCAATTAGATGGTGTGCGTTGCCAGATAACCCCGAGAAATGTTCGGATAACCGGCACTCAGAAATTACTGTTTGTCTATGATCAGGTTGTTTATCGGAATGATCAATTATCTGAAAAAAATGGTCCCCGTCCATCTCGTTGGGATAGTCAAGGTTTTACTGTACTCCAAATGTGGTCTGACCAGAGCCTCAAGTACATCCCTGCTTTTATCTTCAAGTCCTCCCAAAATAAATGTCATAATTGCATTTGCCGCCTTAACTACTGACTCAACCTACAAGTTTACCTTGAGAGACTCCAAGACTAGAACTCCCAAGTCTCATTGCACTTCAGACTTCTGAATTTCTGCCCATTTAGAAAATAGTCCATGCCTCTATTCTTCCTACCAAAGTGCATGACCTCACACTTTCCCACACTGTACCCATCTGCCACTTGCCCAGTCTTCCAACCTGTCCAAATCCTTCTGCAGCCTTCCTGCCTCCTCAATGCTCCCTGTCCCTCTACCTATCTTTGTATCATCTGCAAACGTAACCAGAATGCTCTCAGTGCCTTCATCTAGATCGTTAATGTATAAAGTGAAAAGTTGTAGTCCCAACACTGACCCTTGTGGAACACCACTTGTCACCAGCTGCCATTCTGAGAAGGACCCTTTTATTCCCACTCTGCTCTCTGCCAGAGAGCCAAGCTTCTATCCATGCTAGCGCCTTGCCTCTAACACCATGGATCCTTATCTTACTCAGTAGCCTCCTGTGTGTACCTTGTCAAAGGTCTTTAAGTCCTGGTAGATAATATCCATCAACGTGGATCTAACATCCATCCATCACAGAACACTTCACAGAAGTGTTATTCAGGTTGCATTTGAAGAGTAGCCATGTAAGAAAGAAACAGGGACTTGCAACGAAATGAGGTCAGAGCAATCTGTTTTAAGGAGCGTTTCACAGGATGAAGACATCAGTTATAGAGTGGATTCCAGAGCTTAGGACCACAGACATCCAATGACACACTGCCAGGGATGGAGCAATGGGATTTGCGGTAAACTCAAAAGATCAGAATTGGAGGATGTTAGACAGGAAGAGTTGTAGGCACTGGAGGTGACAGCTGGGGGAGGGGTGTGAAGGTCACAAAGGGATTGAAATCAATGAAGAGAGTTTAGAAGTGGAACCATTGATGGATCAGGTTCTGAGAACACAGAATAATGGGTAAACTAGGATTTCCCCATGATTGCCATCTGTGATGTGTCATCAAATCACACACACCAACATTCACTCATGGCTCTGATACTGCTCTGGATATACTTGGGAACCTGAACCCAGAACATTAATGCATGTCAATCAGGCTCTGGGTCATGTCTTGCCCTGTACTCGCTCCCCTCTAATGCACCTCTCCTTTGAGACTCAACATCCAATTGAGCTCAGTGCTGACTCTCAACACCAGCCCCTTCTTGGTATAATTTACCAAGTTGTTACAGTAGGTAACCGACGATTTCTCTATCAGGCCCAAGCCTGTTCTTGCGCTATTCTGGATATGAGACATGTTGGATCAGCCATGAGTCTATTGAATGGCGGAGCAGGCTTGAGGGGCCGAACAGCCTGCTCCTGTTCCAAGTTCTTATAGTTTTATGGAAGTTGCATGATGATGGGTCTACACAGCTACAAGATGTAGGAAGCTGTAATGACAGCGTGACATTTTGATATGGTCAGTTTTCCTTGGAGAAACTTCTTGTGGATAACTGCCTCAGAATTATAGATTGGAGGTGTGTGAACTCTTTTGATAGTCAAGAGATCTGATAGCAATGACTTTACCTGTAACTGCAGACTGTATCCTAAGGGCTGACAATTCCTCTTCCCGCGATTCGATCACTGCACTCTCCTGCAGAGATATAGTTTTCTTCCAGACATCCAGAACGTTCTTCCTCTCGGCCTGGTTGAAGTTAAGGGAGTGCGGGTGGTTCTGAAGGATGTGCCGTTTGATGGTGCAGAGGGCTACAGTAGCCAACGATTTTCCACACACCATGCAGACGAGGGTGTGCCACCACTGGTCATAGTCCATCAGGTACTCGAACCGCCAGTGCTCTTGGTAGTGACAGCGTGGCTTCTTACCGGCTGACCAGTTAGAACCTGTCCCGGGCATCACCAGTTGCACCGCTGTGCAGTCGCGCTGCAAAGCCCTCTCATTCCAGGCTTCCAGAATGTTCTCCTTCTCGGCCTGGTTGAAGTGCAGCGAGTGCGGATGGTTTTGGAGGATGTGTCGTTTGATGGTGCTGAGGGTGAGAGTAGCCAGGGATTTGCCACACACCATGCAGACTAGGCCATGCCGCCACCAGTCATAGTCCATCAGGTGTTCAAACCTCCAGCGTTCCTGGTAGTAACGACGGATACCTTTACTGGGCAACGGAGCCAGGGGGTTGTGCTGTGGCACCACCCGGTTATTATCAACAGGGAGTTGTGATTGATCCAGCAACACAGGAAAACCCACCACCTCGACAACTGAGCCAACATGAAGAGGATCCAAACGGACTTCGGTCCCTTCAGGAACAAGGGAAAACGTAACAAATTCACCAGCAGATAGTGACACACTCGCTCCTCCTCACCCACACGTTGGCTCCGCAGCCCCCACCAATGCATTACCCATGTGGCTGGGAGAGGGGAAAAGGAGTTGGCCTCAGGACCAGGCGGTTGGGTGCACGCGGAGGGAGTTGGCCTCAGGACCAGGCGGTTGGGTGAGACCGGAGGCAGTTGGCCTCAGGACCAGGCGGTTGGGTGCGCGCGGAGGGAGTTGGCCTCAGGACCTGGCAGTTGGGTGCGCGAGGAGGGAGTTGGCCTCAGGACCTGGCGGTTGGGTGCGCGCGGAGGGAGTTGGCCTCAGGACCAGGCGGTTGGGTGAGACCGGAGGGAGTTGGCCTCAGGACCAGGCGGAGGGAGTTGGCCTCAGGACCAGGCGGTTGGGTGCGCGCGGAGGGAGTTGGCCTCAGGACCAGGCGGAGGGAGTTGGCCTCAGGACCAGGCAGTTGGGTGCGCGCGGAGGGAGTTGGCCTCAGGACCTGGCGGTTGGGTGCCCGCGGAGGGAGTTGGCCTCAGGACCTGGCGGTTGGGTGCGCGCGGTGGGAGTTGGCCTCAGGACCAGGCGGTTGGGTGCGCGCAGAGGGAGTTGGCCTCAGGACCAGGTGGTTGGGTGCGCGCGGAGGGAGTTGGCCTCAGGACCTGGCGGTTGGGTGCGCGCGGAGGGAGTTGGCCTCAGGACCTGGCGGTTGGGTACGCGCGGAGGTGGTTAGCCTCAGGACCTGGCGGTTGGGTGCGCGCGGAGGTGGTTGGCCTCAGGACCTGGCGGTTGGGTGCGCGCGGAGGGAGTTGGCCTCAGGACCAGGCGGAGGGAGTTGGCCTCAGGACCAGGCGGTTGGGTGCGCGCGGAGGTGGTTGGCCTCAGGACCTGGCGGTTGGGTGCGCGCGGAGGTGGTTGGCCTCAGGACCTGGCGGTTGGGTACGCGCGGAGGTGGTTAGCCTCAGGACCTGGCGGTTGGGTGCGCGCGGAGGTGGTTGGCCTCAGGACCTGGCGGTTGGGTGCGCGCGGAGGGAGTTGGCCTCAGGACCTGGCGGTTGGGTGCGCGCGAAGGGAGTTGGCCTCAGGACCTGGCGTTGGGTGAGCGCGGAGGGAGTTGGCCTCAGGACCAGGCGGTTGGGTGCGCGCGAAGGGAGTTGGCCTCAGGACCTGGCGTTGGGTGAGCGCGGAGGGAGTTGGCCTCAGGACCAGGCGGAGGGAGTTGGCCTCAGGACCTGGCGGTTGGGTGCGCGCGGAGGGAGTTGGCCTCAGGACCGCGCGGATGGAGTTGGCCTCAGGACCAGGCGGTTGGGTGCGCGCGGAGGGAGTTGGCCTCAGGACCAGGCGGTTGGGTGAGCGCGGAGGGAGTTGGCCTCAGGACCAGGCAGAGGGAGTTGACCTCAGGACCAGGCGGTTGGGTGCGCGCGGAGGGAGTTGGCCTCCGGACCAGGCGGTTGGGTGCGCGCGGAGGGAGTTGGCCTCAGGACCAGGCGGTTGGGTGCGCGCGGAGGGAGTTGGCCTCAGGACCTGGCGGAGGGAGTTGGCCTCAGGACCAGGTGGTTGGGTGCGCGCGGAGGGGGTTGGCCTCAGGACCAGGCGGAGGGAGTTGGCCTCAGGACCAGGCGGTTGGGTACGCGCGGAGGGAGTTGGCCTCAGGACCAGGCGGTTGGGTACGCGCGGAGGTGGTTGGCCTCAGGACCTGGCGGTTGGGTGCGCGCGGAGTGGTTTGGCCTCAGGACCAGGCGGAGGGAGTTGGCCTCAGGACCAGGTGGTTGGGTGCGCACGGAGGGAGTTGGCCTCAGGACCAGGCGGTTGGGTGCGCGCGGAGGGAGTTGGCCTCAGGACCAGGCGGTTGGGTGCGCGCGGAGGGAGTTGGCCTCAGGACCAGGCAGAGGGAGTTGGCCTCAGGACCAGGCGGTTGGGTGCGCGCGGAGGGAGTTGGCCTCAGGACCAGGTGGTTGGGTGCGCGCGGAGGGAGTTGGCCTCAGGACTTGGTTGAGCTGCTCTGTACCTGTCAGTGTCTCTGGCTCCACCCCTGGCTGCCGGTCACTGGTCTCTGATTGGTGACGCTCGTGCCGCCCCTCCCCTATACAGCAGTCCGAATGGAATCGATGTGACACATTTCCTGGCACCTGTCGCACTTGGTCGACGCTCGATTGGTCAACGACGCTGTCCATCATAGAGGTTGGCCTCCCTGGAACTGATTGGTCTTGCAGCATAGTACCCTCCCCTGGCACCTGCGGTAACTGACCGTCGCCGTGGGATAGAGCGGGAAACCGGGTCCCGTGCAATTCGAGGCCCGATTGGTGGGAAACGGCGGGAGCCGTGTTATCGACCGCTGATTGGTCTGTGTGAGGGAGGAGGCGGTGCCTTAGGTGTCCCGCTTCTGTTAAGGGGGGCTGTGTTTGGTGCAGGAGCCGATCCATCCAAGTGGCCATTACGACGCGTCGCTGACGGGCAGTCAGACTGAGTGAGGCCTGGTGCCTTTGGAGGATGTGCCGCTTTATGGTGCTCAGCTTGAGAGTGGCCAGGCCGCTGCCGCACACCATACACACCAGGCCATGTCGCACGCCATCGTAATCCATCAGGTACTCCGTCCGCCAGCGCTCCTGGTAGTACCGCCTCACAGGCCGCCGGCTCAGCGCCCCCTTTGCCGGGTCCGGCCTTGGCGGAGACATCCTACCCGGAGCGGCCTCAGCCGACCTTTGATCCGCGGCCGGAGGTATCCCTGTGGGAGGGGAAAAAAATGGCACATCCGTTGGACGTCTCTTGATTTTTTTTCCCCAAAATTCAATCTGGCTCCACCCCCATAGGAAGCCATTCTGCCCCTCGAGCCTGTTATCCCATTCCTCATGTCCACTTTCCTCGATTCCCTGACTGATCAGAATCTATTTATTGAAACCTTACAAGGACTTTGCCCCCACAGCGCTCTGTGGCAAAGGGTTTCAAAGATTCACAACACTCTTGAGAGAAAATAAATTCCTCATTTACCTCAGTTTTCAGTTGGTGCTCATTTATTCCTTGACTCTTCCATGAGGGGAAACATCTGCTCAGCATTTACTCTGTCGAGATCCTTAGGAATCCCAGATGTCTCTATAAGATCACCTTTCATTCTTCTCAACTCCAGTGAGTAGAGTCGTAAAGATCTCAGCATGAAAACAGGCCCTTCGGTCCATGTGGACTAGGTATCCTAAATTAATCCAGTCACATTTGCCAGCATTTGGCCCATTTATATACCCATGGGTATATAAATAGGCCCTTCCTATTTATATACCCATCCAGATGCCTTTTAAATGTTGCAATTGTACCAGCTTCCATCATTTCCTCTGGCAGCTCATTCCATACACGCATCACCTTCTACATGAAAACATTGCCCCTTAGGTTTAGACTCTCCTAAGCTGGGGAAAAAGACTTTGGCTATTCACTCCATCCATACCCTTCATGATTTTATAAACCTCAACCTCCAATGCTCCAGGTTAAATGGTAGAGTCCCAACAGGTTAACCTTTGTTCATAACACAATTCCTCCATATTGGGGATCAGTCTAGCGAACCTTCTCTGTACAGCCTCCAATGAAATTATATGTTTCCTTAAATAAGAAAATAAATACTGCTGTCAGTACTCCAGATGTGGTCTCACCAGCACCTTGGACAGTTGTGGTGAGACTTCCTACTCTTACACTCCAATCTCCTTGAAATAACATTAGCCTTCCTGATTACCTCAAGATTATTGTATCGGCGCTGCCTCGTGCTCCCACGAGGAGTTTGAACAGTTCATCCACTTTACCAACACCTTCCGCCCCGACCTCAAATTCACCTGGACCATCTCAGACTCCTCCCTCCCCTTCCTAGACCTTTCCATTTCTATCTCGGGTGACCGAATCGACACGGACATCTACTATAAACCGACCGACTCCCACAGCTACCTAGACTACACCTCCTCCCACCCTGCCCCCTGTAAAAACGCCATCCCATATTCCCAATTCCTTCGTCTCCACCGCATCTGCTCCCAGGAGGACCAGTTCCAAAACCGTACAACCCAGATGGCCTCCTTCTTCAAGGACCGCAACTTCTCCCCAGACGTGGTCGACGATGCTCTCCACCGCATCTCTTCCA
>NC_057754.1:143554-152291 GCF_004010195.1 Chiloscyllium plagiosum
TCGCTCCACCTATCGCAATTCCAACGCCCCTCCCCCAAGTCCCTCCTCCCTACCTTTTATCTTAGCCTGCTGGACACACTTTCCTCATGCCTGAAGAAGGGCTTATGCCCGAAACATCGATTCTCCTGTTCCTTGGATGCTGTCTGACCTGCTGCGCTTTTCCAGCAACACATTTTCAGCTCTGATTACCTCAAGATCCTATATGCTGCAGTTTCTCTCCATTTAAATAATAATGTTCTTTTGTTCTCCCATTTCAAAAGAAACAACACATCTTTGCACACATCCTATACTCCAGTTGCCAACTTTGTGTCCAATATATAGTAAACATTTGCAATCCCAGCACTGATCCCTGTGGAACCCCACTGGTTACAGATTGCAAATCTTAAAAAGAACCTCTTTTCCTCACTCACTGTTTCTTGTCCACTTGTGTTGCTAGTGGTTTAAAACTCTCGAGGGCAATAAATTCTCGTTTGCTCTGTGATCAAAGTAGTAATGTGCTGCAATGCTGAACAGCCACACTCAAATGGGAAACCGATTACTTTCAAAGCCAGAGGAAAGATAGAAAGATCCCGCAAGGAACAAATGCAGGGAAATGACCAGGTGATCTTGTTTTTATTCATTTCTGTCTATTGCAGCTAGGTCAGAATTATCTGCCTATCTCTGTGCCATTCAGAAGATGGTGCGCTGCCTTCCTGAACTGCCCTCATTTCCCCCATGTGTTATAGGGACATCTCATACAGTGCTGTATTTAAAAGGTTGGTCTGCCTTGTAGATAGAGTTAATGGTAGTTGTCTTTTCCCTAGGATGGGCGATTTCAAGAATAGGAGGCACATTTTTAAGATGGGAGGAGAGAGATTTAAAAAAGACATGAAGGGCAATTGTTCCAAACAGGGTGCTTCATGTGTGGAATAAACGTCCTGAGGAAGTGGTGATGTGGTTACAATTACAACATTTAAAAGATACTTGGGTAAGTATACGAATAGGAAAGGTTTGGAGGGATATGGGCCAGGAGCAGGTAGGTGGGACTAGTTTAGTTTGGTATTATAGTTGGCATGTACTGGTTGGACCAAAGGGTCTGTTTCCGTGTTGTATGACTCTATGATTAGCCAATTCTTTATCCACAATAATATACTATGTCCAACACCAATGGCTTTTATTTTATGACTTGACCTTTTGAGGTACTTTGAATTTTTTCCAGAAGTTCAAAAACAACACATCTGGTTCTCCACTCTGAGACTTCCTTGAAAATAAATTAATCATGTGATTTTCGTTTCATGAGGCAACAGCTCGTAACCTTCACGTAAAGCTTGGAAAGAGACCCTTCAGCCCATTATGTCTCACTGGCTTCCGAAATGAGCATTGTTTGTTTTTTACAGAATCTGTTACGACGCAGGAGGAAGTTATTGGCCCAGCCTGAAATACAGTTTATCATACACAACAGAGAAATGCCCAATACTCTCAACATCAACCATGGGATGAATGTATGGATACTCAAGTCCCACTATTCCACTAATTATACATTAGTATAAAAACGTGTAGTATCAATTAACAAAATGTCCAATTGTTTCTCTTTAGTACAACTAAAGAAAATGAAAGAAACAAACATGAGACTTCTTTAATAACTTTAAATCATCTGTTCATTATGAACAAACCTTATTAAAACCAGAACTGGCTTGAAGGTAGAAGACAGAGGGTGGTGAAGAGTTGCCTTTCAGACTGGAAGCCTGTGACCAGTGGAGTGCCTCAAGGATTGGTGCTGGGTCTATTATATTTCGTCATTTATATAAATTATTTGGATGTTAACATAGTTGGTATAGTTAGTACGTTTGCAGATGACACCAAAATTGGAGGTGTAGTGGATAGCAAAGAAGGTTACCTCAGAGTACAACAGGATCTTGATCAGACAGGTCAATGGGCTGAGGAGTAGCAGATGGAGTTTAATTTAGATAAATGTGAGGTGCTGCATTTTGGAAAAGCAAATCTTAGCCAGACTTATGCACTTAATGGTAAGTTCCTAGGGAGTGTTGCTGAACAAAGAGAGCTTAGAGTGCAGGTTCATAGTTCCATGAAACTGGTCACAGGTAGTTAAGATTATGAATAAGGCACTTGGTATGCTCTTCTTTATTGGTCAGAGTATTGAGTATAGGTGTTAGGAGGTCATGTTGCAGCTGTACGGGACACTGGTTGGGCCACTTTTGGACTGTAGCATGCAATTCTGGCTCCCTTCTATTGGGAGGATGTTGTGAAACTTGAAAGGATTCAGAAAAGATTTACAAGGATGTTGCCAGGATTGTAGGATTTGAGCTATAGGGAGAGGCTGAATAGGCTGGGGCTATTTTCACTGGACCGTCAGAGGCTGAGGAGTGATCTTATATAGGTTTATGAAATCATGAGGGCCATGAATATGATAAACAGACAAAGTATTTTCCCTGGGGTGGAGGAGTGCAGACTAGAGGGCATAGGATTAGGGTGAGAGGAGAAAGATATAAAAGGGACCTAAGGAGCAACTTTTTCTCTCAGAGGATGGTGCGTATATGGAATGAGCTGCCAGAGCAAGTGGTGGAGGCTGGTATAATGACAACATTTAAAAGGCATTTAATCTGGATGAGTATATGAATAGGAAAGGTTAGAGGGATATGGGCCAAATGTTGGCAAACAGGACTAGATTAGGAAAGGATATCTGGTTCGCATGTTCGACTTGGACCGAGAGGTCTGTTTCCATGCTGTACATCTATGACTCTCAGTGGGAAAAACAAATTAACATCTAAGCTACAATCTGAATTAAAGCTGTGGATCCTCAATGCCACATACAGATATACACAACAGAAAAAGACAAGTCTCTTCAGAGGTAATGGTTTTAAAAAGAAACAGAAGGGGATAGACCATGCCAGGGGAGTACAGTCTGGAAGGAAAAGAGTAAAATATAATGATTTTTTACATCCACTAAATTTCTTATCAATGAAGCTGAATTATTAACAGCTGTAAATTGATGGTAGATTCACAGTTCTACAAACATAAAAACTTCAAAATCAGTATCAGAAGTAGGTTGTTCCATTCTTCCAGCCTGCCCAGTCATTTAATAAGATCATGGCTGATCTGTTGGTATTTTGAACTCTGTTTCGAGTTAACTTGGACTCAAGTTGCAAGAAAATGATCAGGGACCACTCGTTCGGGTTTTACCAGGTATACAAAAGTACTGGTATTTGCATACTACCAACAGGTTCCTAGAAACATCTCCTCCCCTCTCCTCTCTTGTCTGCCTTCTGCAGGGACTGTTCCCTGTTCACTCCCAGCAACCACAGCCCCACGGCACCTACCCCTGCAACTGCCAAAGGTGTAACACCTGCCCATTTACCTTTTCCCTCCTCAGTATTCAAGGGCCCAAACATACCTTCCAGGTGAAGCAGCACTTTACCCGCATTTCTCACAATCTAGTCTATTGCATTCGCTGTTCACAATGTGGTTTCCTCTACACTGGGGAAACGAAGCATAGACTGGGTGACTGCTTCACAGAATATCTACGTTCTTTCTGCAAAAAAGACCCTGAGCTCCTAGTTGCTTGCCTCTTTACCACATGACCCTTCTCCCTGGCTAACATCTGTCTCAGGCTTGTTGTAGTGCTCCAGCAAAGCTTAGTGCAGGCTGGAAGAACAACAGCTTATCTTCCACTTGGGAACCCTGCAGCCCTCCAGACTCAATTTGGAGTTCAATAATTTTAGGGCCTGAACTTCCCCATGTCCTAGCCCCCTACCACATATACCAGCCCTTGTCTGCCATTACATCCTACCTATTGTTAGCCACGAACAGTCTCCATTAACAGCTATTTACCGTACCAGTCAGATCATTATCAATTATTTTGTCTGTCCAACTGTTCTCCTCTCTCTTTGGGCTATATCCCTATCATTTACTCTTTATGTGCTCCCCCCACCCTATCGTCTGCATATAAACCAATCATATTTTCCTAGATACCATCAGTTCTGAGGAAAGGTCACCGTTCCTGAAACATTAACTTTGATTTCTCTTCACAGATGCCGAAAGACCTAAGCTCTTTCAGCAACTTCTGTTTTTATTTCTGATTTACAACATTTGCAATTCTTCCGGTTTTTTTCCCAGAAACTTTTACTGAAAATAGGATTTCAGGAGAGAGTTGGACAGCTTCAGTGGTGTCTTCTTTACATTGATTCAGTGACTTGCAGAGCAGAACCTGAAGACCAGCATAGGTTGTTCAGTAACTCTTAGCATATAGGTCCCCAATTCTCTCAAAGCAAGTTTTTTTTTAAGTAATGAAAGCAGTAACTCCCCATCTCTTATCTGCTTGGAAGCTTTGCTCAGCTGTTTCTCCAAAGTCATTTTATGGTAAAAAGTAGGCAGCTTTTGGAAACAAACTGGAAAAGTTGAAGTTTGGGCTGCTTGCCGCAGAGAATGAACTGGGTTTTTAAACATACAGGTGTCCCCCCTGTATCTGTGGGTGATACGTTCCAAGACCTACCACAGATGCCTGAAACCACAAATGGTAGCAAACCCTATCATTTAAATGGGAAACCTACTTCCCCAGAAGCCCCCTGGAATTTTTTCTGGAATGTGCCATGTAATATTTTCAGGCCACGGTGTACTGCGGATAACTGAAACCCAGAAACCAAATCTGCAGATACGGGGGTTCTACTGTATAACTCAAAGGAAAGTTGAACAATGTAATCACTTATTGACTGACTGTTAGGTGACAGATCCCCCCCCACTTCCTCGTTTTCTTTTCCCTCCTGAATCACTGAACTATTTACCTTTTTTTTTTAAATTGCCTTTTCTCTTATACAGAAGTGACCTGCACAAGAGGGTTGGGTTATACATGAACTGGAGAGGGACCAATATCCTGATGGGGAGATTTGCTTGTGCTATTTGGGAGGCTTTAAACTAATATAGAAAGAGAGTGGGGTATTCTAAATGTCTTTAAATATATTATCCAGACATCCAATAAAAATGATAAAGATACCAAAGTCCACCTCTGATTAGAGAGAACTGACTGGTGGTGGTTTATCCGGAGGGTCACTGCACCTTGGGCGAGGAGAGAAGCTAAGGTAGTCTTTGTGGTAACCTCAGCAGGTGTAGGAATTGAACCCTCACTATTGGCATCATTCTGTATCATAAGCCAGCAGTCCAGCCATCCACCACTCTCAGAACTCATAAATGAAACAAGCTTCTTCCACCATAGCCTACACTAATATAGAAATACAAACCGAACAAAGCTATACATGAATTTTTTAAAAACATAAAAGTAGAAACTCAACAGGTCTGGCAACATCTATAGAAAGAGTTAACATTTCAAGTACAGTATGATATTGAATTTGAATGGTTAACTCTGTTTCTATATCTACAGAGCCTGTCAGATCTCATGAGTTTCGCTAGCACTTTGTTTTTATTTCAGATTTCAGGCATCCACAGAACTTTACTTTTAATACGGCTATACATGGCTGTGTCCATTTGAGAATCCAAAATTCCAAATAACAATGATAAAATATTTTGAACCTTCATCATAGATGTAGAATCCCTCCAGAAAGAGGGGGCCATTTGTCCCATCTAGTCTACACTGACCTTTCAAAGGGTTCAAAGCTCTTCAAAGGCTATTCTCTGAATAGAAACCTCCATAGCTGATACACCTGCCCTGCAACTCCCTTGGATACTTTGGGGCAATTTATCATGGTCAATCCACCAACTTAAAAAGGGGGGAGAATGTATAAGGAGTTGGTTGCAGCTTCACATAACTGGGACAGCAATGGTTAGCACTGCTGCCTCACAGCACCAATGACCCAGGATCAATCCCAGCTTTAGGTGGGATGCTGTTTGGAGAGTGGTGCAGATGAGATGGACTAAATGGTCTCATTCCACAGAGTAGGGATTCCATGAAGTGTTATGTTGTAAGCAGCAGCCATTTGGCACATTGTATCCACACTGGCTTAAGAAAAAAATAAGAAGTGAAGCTGACAAATGCATGAGAGATAATTTTCTTTTTTGTGGACATTAAAGCCAGATAAATGGGCACTATTTGTTGTGGGTTCAGAAGAATTCAGTATAAACCAACTCAGATTGGTCAGATCTCAATTCAACACAAATCCTATGAAGGGAGTGAAATAGAGAAGCAAAAAGACCTCTAGAAGTTAGCTGCATAAATTTATGCAACACGGATCTTGTAAATTTACCTACATAAATCTATCCCCTTTCTCCTTAAAGTTGCTCTCTCTAATTTTCTGTTAAAAGAAGAGAAACTACATTTGGAGATGCTGAAAAAATGTTCTAAAACCTGAAAACAAGAAGAAACACCCTGAGTCCAACCAAGCAACCAGTGAACTTGAGACTAATCATCATTGTGCAGATAACATCAGGACATCATCAAAGAAAGGAAAAGGATTGTGAAACCAACTATTTGGTTTTGTGACTTGGACTGGTGATAGAGAACTATGTTCTACTGACTACTATTTTTTCCTGTGTGCTCATGTGAATTTTTAAAAGGGCTAAAATTTAAGGTATATAAATTAGAATACTTTCACTGTTCTTGTTAAAGTTAAGAAAATTGCAATCAGTGGAAGTTTTATTGCTGAGAAAACCTGGTTTGGTTTGCTTTGATCATGGGCAGCAGTCATTCAAGCAAACGAAGATTTTTGGTACTTTCATTAAATCTTAACATTTGTAGCGACTCTGGGTTAATGAGACTAAAGGGAGACAGTGAGACACATGAAGAGAAAGTAAAAGACATGTACACACAAAGACAGTGTGAAACCCACTTGGAAAGAAGGAATGAGACACAAAGAAAGAGATATTTGTGTGGAGAGAAAAAATACAAACAGATGAGAGAAACATACACAGAGGCAGATACAGAGACTTAAGTAGATGGAAGGAGACACGAACGCAGAGAGAGACACACACACTTAGATAGACCCAATTGCAGATACAGACATACACATATAGAGATGCAAATGTCATAGATAATGAGACAGACACAAATAGAAAAGCATACAGATTAAAAAAAAATACAGTGAGGCTGTACTGTAACGATAATGTCACTGGACTAGTATCCAAAACCCCAGGTTAAGGTCTTGGGGACACAGGTTCATATCCAATCATACCAGATGGTGAAATTTGAATCCAATATAAAAAAAAATGGTGACCATGTAACCATTGATGATTGGTGTAATATAAAGATCTGGATGACTAGATCTGCCTCTGGGTGGCACAGCGGTTCAGTGGTTAATACTGCTCCTCACAGAACCAGGGACCTGGGTTAGATTCCACCCTCGGGCAACTGTCTGTGTGGAGTTTACAGGTTCTTCCCATGTCTGTGTGGGTTTCCTCCCACGGTCCAAAGATGTGCAAGTCACATGGATTATGGTGCTGGAAAGGCACAGCAGGTGAGGCAGCATCTGAGAAGCAGGAAAATCAACGTTTTGAGCAAAAGCCCTTCATCAACAAACTTGTAAGGAGATCTCAGCTATCTGTAAGAATAATAGGGTAGTTATGGTAGGGGATTTTAACTTTCCAAGCATTGACTGAGATTGCCATTGTGTTAAAGGTTTAGATGGAGAGGAATTTCTTAAGTGTGTGCAAGACAATTTTCTGATTCAGTATGTGGATGTACCTACTAGAGAAGGTGCAAAACTTGACCTACTCTTGGGAAATAAGGCAGGGCAGGTGACTGAGGTGTCAGTGGGGGAGCACTTTGGGGCCAGCGACCATAATTCTATTTGTTTTAAAATAGTGATGGAAAAGGATAGACCAGGTCTAAAAGTTGAAGTTCTAAATTGGAGAAAGGCCAATTTTGACAGTATTAGGCAAGAACTTTCGAAAGCTGATTGGAGGCAGATGTTTGCAGGTAAAAGGACGGCTGGAAAGTGGGAAGCCTTCAGAAATGAGATAACGAGAGCCCAGCGAAAGTATATTCCTGTCAGGGTGAAAGGGAAGGCTGGTAGGTATAGGGAATGCTGGATGACTAAAGAAATTGAGAGTTTGGTTAAGAAAAAGAAGGAAGCATATGTCAGGTACAGACAGGATAGATCGAGTGAATCCTTAGAAGACTACAAAGAAAGTAGGAGTATACTTAAGAGGGAAATCAGGAGGGCAAAAAGGGGACAAGAGATAGCTTTGGCAAATAGAATTACGGAAAATCCAAAGGGTTTATACAAATATATTAAGGACAAAAAGGTAACTAGGGAGAGAATAGGGCACCACAAAGATCAGCAAGGCAGCCTTTGTGTGGAGCTACAGAAAATGGGGGAGATACTAAATTAATACTTTGCATCAGTATTTACTGTGGAAAAGGATATGGAAGATATAGACTGTAGGGAAATAGATGGTGACATCTTGCAAAATGTCCAGATTACAGAGGAGGAAGTGCTGGATGTCTTGAAACGGTTAAAAGTAGATAAATCCCCAGGACCTAATCAAGTGTACCCGAGAACTCTGTGGGAAGCTAGAGAAGTGATTGCTGGGCCTCTTGCTGAGATATTTGTATCATCGATAGTCACAGGTGAGGTGCCGGAAGACTGGAAGTTGGCAAACGTGGTGCCACTGTTTAAGAAGGGCGGTAAAAACAAGCCAGGGAACTGTAGACCGATGAGCCTGACCTCGGTGGTGGGCAAGTTGTTGGAGGGAATCCTGAGAGACAGGATGTACATGTATTTGGAAAAGCAAGGACTGCTTAGGGATAATCAACATGATTTTGTGCGTGGGAAATCATGTCTCACAAACTTGA
>NC_057754.1:152869-181980 GCF_004010195.1 Chiloscyllium plagiosum
TGCAATTCTGGTCTCCTTCCTAACGGAAAGATGTTGTGAAACTTGAAAGGGTTCAGAAAAGATTTACAAGGATGTTGCCAGGGTTGGAGGATCTAAGCTACAGGGAGAGGCTGAACAGGCTGGGGCTGTTTTCCCTGGAGCGTCAGAGGCTGAGGGGTGACCTTATAGAGGTTTACAAAATTATGAGGAGCATGGATAGGATAAATGGACAAAGCCGTTTCCTTAGAGTCGGGGAGTCCATAACTAGAGGGCATAGGTTTAGGGTGAGAGGGGAAATATATAAAATTGTCCTAAGTGGCAACTTTTTCACGCAGAGGATGGTATGTGTATGGAATGAGCTGCCAGAGGATGTGGTGGAGGCTGGTACAATTGCAACATTTAAGAGGCATTTGGATAGGTATATGAATAGGAAGGGTTTGGAGCGATATGGGGCGGGTGCTGGCAGGTGGGACTAGATTGGGTTGGGATATCTGGTCGGCATGGACGGGTTGGATCAAAGGGTCTGTTTCCATGCTGTCCATCTCTATGACTCTATCAGGCTTTTGCCTGCAACATTGCTTTTGCCGCGCCACATATGCTGCCTGACCTGTTGTGCCTTTCCAGCATCTGCAGAACTCATTTTCACCAAGTTACATGGATTGGTCATGCAAACCCCTAGACACTATGGGTAATTTAGCATGCTAGGTGAATTAACCACTAGAAGTGTGGGGTTACAGGGTTCTTCGGAAGATCGGCGCAGACTTGATGGACCGAACGACCTGTTCCCACACTATAGGGATTCTATTTTAAAAATTAAGTCCTTTAAGGAAGGAATTTTCTTATTCCTTATTCAGTTTGGTTGACTCTTAACTGCCCTCTGGGTAATTAGGGATGGGCAATAAATGCTGGCCTGGGCACCATCATCACATCCTATAAACAAAAAAAACGCAGTAAATGAGACAGGCACAGAGTCAAACTCACAAAAGAGAGAGACCCTAGTGCACGTAGAATCCCTACAATGTGGAAGCCAGCCATTTGGCCCATCAAGAGCTTGACACCCCTGAGATATAGACAGGCAGATAGAGAATGAGAAATATACATGGTAAGAGATATGCACAGATAAAAATATTATAGAGAACAAGAAACTCAGCAACCAAATACACACAGGCAGCGGTAATGTAAGACACACAAAAGAAACAGCCTCACAGAGGGGGATTTAGACCCACAGAGATGAACAAGAAAGACACTAGACAGGTGGAGAAAGAGACATGGATAGTTTCATGACTCAACGATAATAGTGCACTGAAAATCAAGTCCCACTATTCCAAGAGTTGTCAAAATGAATGAAGCTACTGAATTGTCCAATTCAGGTTGAAATAATATATACACCAAAATTTTCTTTCCTCCCTTTGACTAGTAAATAACTTCACTGCAAATAAATTGTTTTTAACCAATGGCAAAAAAGAAATAAACTGTTAAGTATAACTTGCTCTGTACCCCTTCTTAAAATTTCCATGTACAGACCGATACATAGGGACGAGACACAGGTATTATGGGTAGGAAAGGAAAGTTAGTGGAGCACATTTTTGGCACCAGTATAGATCATGGAGATCAATGAGTTGTTCCTTTCAGATCCTTTTGATTCCTGCTGACTCTTTTCTGATGACTCAAGATTGAGGATACACTGCTTCTCAGTCTTCCATTCACTGTTTGAGGATTTGTCTTTTCCATAAGGTGTAGTAGCAGAACTCGGTCATTTGGCATTCAATAAAACCATAGGTGATCTGAAATTCCTCAACTCCACTTTTCTGCCTTCTATCTAACCTTTGATTCCCTCACTGATAAAAAGAAATATATCTTAGCCTTGAACCCCAAGGTGACAGCAGAGAAGGACAGTCCTGCCGGAGCTCCTCAGTTTTTCTTCTCTCCATTTAGCACTGGAGGTAAATAGTGCCAGCAGCAAGTCCACAGAGCAGCGTGCCCTGTTACAGCATGTGGATTGCAAGCCCCAGAAGAGCGCACAGGCACGTGTCTTGGATGGAGATTGGTGTGTGGGGAGGCAGTGCTGGCACTTACCTTGGAGCAGTTCAGCGCTGCACTGAGCAGACGAGCTTGGAGCAGAGGGGGGATGGCTGCTAGATTGGGATCTGGCGGTCAGACCACATGCAGAGGTCCTGCACAGAGCTGCTACACTAATGTGTATTTGAAATTTCCTACCTTTCTGCAATGTCAACCCTTTAATGATGTTATATTTTAAAATTTATTTTCAACTCTGTAAACAATGCAATTACTTTTATTCCTGTGTTGTATCCAAGAATTGTACCTAAGTGGTTGTCATAAGAAAGCAGACATTGTAAGCACTTTTCCCTGTACTCCTACAATGGAGTACATGTGACAATAAAGGGATATTCCATATTCTGTACTTAAGGACCCAAGTACTACAGTCCTCTGCAGTAATAAGATTCCAGATTCACTATCCTCATTCTTCCTTACCTCTGTCTTAAATGGCTATGCTTTACTCTGAGATTAAGCCTTCTGGTCCTAGACTCCTCTACATGGGGAAGCAACCTCTCTGCATCTACTCTGTCAAGACCCAAAGAATATTCGAGAAATTCAACATTTCTTGCAGCATCTGTGGAGCATTGACTTCAGTTAACCTTCTTCAGAATGGTTCTGAAGGGTCACTGGACTTAAAACATTAACTATGCTTTCCCTCCACATATAGTGGCAGATCTGTTGAGTTTGTCCAGCAGTTTCTGATTTTGTTTCAGATCTTCTTCATTTGCAGTTCATTGTTTTATTTTATTCCTCTAGGAATCTTATATGTTTCAATAAGGTCACTTCTCATTCCTCTGAACTCAGATTAATATAGTCTCAACCTATCATCTAAGAAATTGTATGAAATTGTAAAACACAGTATTTATAGCAAAAATTTACAGTGTGATATTACTGTAAACTTTTGCTATAAATTCTGAGTCTCACAATCTTATATTCCACAACCACCTGATGAAGGAGCAGCAGCACTCTGAAAGCTAGTACTTCCAATTAAACCTGCTGGACTATAACCTGGTGTGTGTGATTTTAAACTTTATACACCCGAGTCCAACACCAGCATCTCCAAATCATTGGCTGTCAAGTAACTGAATATCAAGAGAAGCTAGTCAGGTCAGGAGAGAAATCAGCAGGTCTGCAGCAGCCAAAAAACTCAGTTCCCTGCATTAAGCCACTATAAATCTGAAACAAAAGCTGCTCTTTCCCTTCAGCAAATGCTGCAAATTGTGATTTTGAATCAGAATTCAGAGAAACAGCCACTCTGTACCTCTGGCGAATAAATGGAAGTACTTGGAATAAATGGAAGCATTGAAGAGAAACCTTCAGATCAGCAAGAACCAACTCAACATTTTGATCAGTTTCCCTCTGCTTGTGATTTTTTTTGTGTGTGTGACTATCTGTGTTTGTGAGAAAGACAGGGTGACTGGGGGGGGGGGGGTGGAGTTTGTAAATGATTCCGTTTCAATTTGTAAAAAGGTTGTTGGATTTAGTTTAATTGTTTACCTCCAGCTCAAATCTAATTATTTCTAATAAATAATCTTATTAAATACAGGAACCTGATCTCTGCTTTCTATCAACCTAGGTCTGAAAATCAGGTGGTTTGGGGATTTTGCATATTTACTTACAAAATTTTAATTTACCCAGAGTTGTGACAAGACCTTTATGTTGTTAATAGATGGGACAGGGTCAACATGGAGAAGAGATTTCTCTTAGTACAGAAGACCAGAACTAGGGGCCATCAAGAGAAGACAGTCATTAATAAATCCAATCGAAGGAATAAAAGGATCAGGTGAGGGGAGATGAAGAGGAGGCTTGAGTGGAGTAGAAACACAAGCTAATGGGCCGTTTGTATAATTTCAAAATTCATTCATGGAATGTGGGCATCAACGGATGTACCAGCATTTACTGCCCATCCTGAAGTGCCCTGGTAAAGAGGTGGCATTCTTGAATTGCTTCAGTCCTTGGGATGTAAGGCACCCATACTGCATCTGTAACAAATACATGGTGACCATATAAGTGGTGGGAGATTGTGAAGAAGAAACTGATTAGGCACTGTTGAATTGAAAAGAAGCAACCCGAGGGTTTAAATGGCCATCTCAAGTTCCCAGGCTGAGAAGGCAGGTTGGAGAGCGAGCAACAACAGAAACAAGAGTTGCTGGGATTATAGGTCTCCTGGATTGAATAGTTTGATACATACCTGGGGCAGGATTGATCTGCACTGTTCTAGCCTCAGCTCCTAGCATATCAGACTTCTCCTGGTGGTGACTGTGACTCAGGAGGTGCTCAACCCAGGTTGCAATGACAACCTCCTTCTCAGCACGAGTCAGGAGCATAGTATCCTGGTGTTTCTGGAGGATGTGTCGCTTGATAGTACTGAGTTTGAGGGTGGCCAGGGCACTGCCACACACCATGCAGACTAGGCCATGTCGCAGGCAGTCATAGTCCATCAGGTACTCCATCTTCCAGTGTTCCTGGTAGTATCTCCGGTGGTCCCTGCCAGGATGCCGGCTCCTGCGTTTCTGCCATTTCATTAGCTCCCTGGGTTCTGCTGGAGTCAGTGATGCAGTTTCAACGGTGGCTCCAGAGACATCGGAAGCTTGGCAATTTGGAAAGGCTTCATATCCTACAGCAGGGAAGGTAGCACAATATCATCATTTGCAATCTGAACAGGGCCCTCAGCATTCTCCCGTCAAACAGAATGCTGGACATCTGCAGCAGCTCTGTTGGCGTGTGTGAGAAGACACCTATTTCCACTCAAACCCGTGACCTTGTATCAATATTCTATTGGTACTGTACCCTCAAACTTTCCCCCTTCCTTCTCCCTCAAGCACTTCCTCTGTAGTGTCAGCACTCCCAGGACATAGACAGCACAGGGTTAGATACAGAATAAAGTTCCCTCTATACTGTCCCCATCAAACATTGCCAGGGCAAGAACAGCACAGGGTTTATTTACAGAATGAAGCTCCCTCTGCACTGTTCCCACCAAACACTCCCAGGACAGGGTAGGCACAGGGTTTATTTACACAATAAAGTTGCCCCTGCACTGTGCCCATTAAACACTCCTAGGACAAGGACAGCATGGAGTTAGAGCCAGAGAAAAGCTCCTATACACTGTCCCCATCCAGTTAATGAGACATTGCTAGTCTCTGTATAATTGAGAGGGTGAATGTGCATTGATCACAGGCCTCATCTGGTTCAAGCTGTGGAGTTAGCAGCTCATATTTCAGGAGGAAAGGCGAGGGACAGAGAGAGAGACACGGGTTGTCGTGACGGTGGGCAGGGATTGGGAATAACTAATGGGGATGTGGCTCTTGGTGGTACAGGCCTGTATTGGCAGGCACTGTGTGTATGAGAGAGAGTCAGAGCGTTCCTGTCCCTCTGTATCCTGCTGGCTAGGGCCATCCTTGACCAGTTCTGGTCAAATCCGTCAGATGGAGCTGTGTGCCGCAATCTCCGACCTCTCTCATACGACAACTGGCCTTTGTCTGGGTTCTGGAGCGGGGAGGGGAATCCTAGAGGGAAACCCCCTCCGCTTCTCTGTCTGCGATCGCTCAGGACTGAGCTTCCCCTTCCCCAGTCTTACCTGGTGCAGGGCTCTCCCCTTTAACCATGACTGCAGAGACTTGCTGTGAGGCAGCCAGCTGCAGCTCCGGGCTGCGCTTTATCAAACCTGGGGGCCCCTCTGCTGCATCAAGCTCCATTTTCGGCATCCTGAGTTTGTACTCCATGCTGAGAGGGAGGGTGGTCAGCAGCACCACCAGAGATACAGAGAGGAAAGAGAGAGCTAGGAGCCTGCTGTTTCCACCCTCTCCTAACCCAAAACTGCTCCTGACCCTGGTGCAAACATCAGCCCCTGTACAAACTACAGCCAATGAGCTCTGGAGCCCCACCTAAGGGCCCCTGAGGCTCCTTTAAGGGCTCCGGGGAAGATTTAAAGGGGAAGTCACACATTCTAAATATATGTTTTACACGAGAAACAAGAGGAGGAGGAGGCCTGCACGAACATTTTATTTCAGGTCTCCAGCACCCCCAGTACTTTGCTTTTGCTCAGAAAGATCATGGTTGTTCTGATTGGAGTCCTGATTCCTGTATAACAAAAGCACAACATTGTGGATGCTGGAGGTCTGAAATGACAAAAACTACACAATAAGTACAGAATGCTGGAGAAACGCAGCTGGTCTGCCAGCACAGGTGGAGGAGAAACACAGACAACAGGGGTTTAAGAAAGCTGCTCACCATCATATTCTCAATCAAGGGCAACTAGGGAAAGACAATAAATGCTGACCCAGTCAGTGAAATCCATATCTCATGAGTGATTGTTAAAAAAAATTCTGAGGGTCACTGAACTCGAAACTTTAACTCTGATTTCTGTCCACAGATGCTGCCAACCTGCTGAGCTTTCCCAGACATTTCTATTGTTGTAAATAAAAGTTAGTCTTTTGAGTCTAGTATGACATCTTCATTTCAGTGCCTTTCTTGTGTAAAGCATATTTCAGGCTGATTTATTTATTTTATATTCACATTTATGTGTGACTTCCTCTTTAAATCTTTGTAGGAGCCCCTGAAGGAGTTTTGCAGGCCCTCAGCTTGGGGCTCCATAACAGTTCTGAGAAGTGTGATACTGGACTTGAAACATTAACTCTATTTCTCTCTCCACTGATGCTGCCATACCTGCTGTGTTTCTTCAACACTTTCTGCTTTTATTTCACATTTCCAGCTTCTGCGGGATTTTACTTTCCTAACAAAAAAACTCTACAAGTCTAGATGCATCTGAAGGCCTGAGTCGGCACTTTGAGTTCAAAACAACCTCAAATCCAGAGAATAGTCACATTGGAGTGGAAACATTTGCTCTCTTACCATCTTGACTGCTGCTGCAGACCTGCTAATCTCCACTTTCCTATCTGCCCCTCATGACTCTTAAATCCCTTATTGATCAAAATTGTCCATCTTCAATCAGTTCAATGGGTCAACCCTCAAGCAGGGTGATAATGAGACAAGTAAAAGAGAAGCAAAAGATGAATCTGGAGGTGGTGTAAATGGCAACAGCAGAATCATGAACATAACCCCCTGAAAAAGTATATAGAAGTCCCAGCAAAGGTCATTCAGCTCAACTTGTCATCTATACTCCACAAACTTCCAACCACATTCCTGCTCTCAAATACCATTTTTCTCAATGATTGATCCAGTTGCATTGCAGGTAGTTACATCATTCAATCAACAAGCAAATGGTATCCACAGTGTTAACCATTTGTGTGCGTGTAACCTTCGCTCTCAGAGTCCTTTTGACATTTTGACATAGTGTTAGGTTCAGGGGTAAATGTAGGGGAATGGGTCTGGGTGGGTTGCTTTTCGAGGATTGGTGTGGACTTGTTGGGCCAAAGGGCCTGTTTCCACACTGTAGGGAATCTAATCTTTCATCCTGGGCACAGAGGGCTACTCAATTGGTGAGGTGTGTGTTTCTTAATTAATATAATGCTGTGGTGTACCATGAGCACCAAAACGTAGACACATGTGACTACAGATTTTCTTTAACAATGGAACATAAGTTTATTTTGCAAGAGGAAATCAAAAGAAATTTATAAAATTATGAGAGGCATAGATAGTGTTGTAAGAATGTCTTATACTAGGGGCCATGCATTTAAGGAAAGAGGGAGAAAATTCAAAGGAGAAATGAGGGACAAGTTTTTTACACAGACCGGGTAGGTGCCTGGAATGTGCTGCCGGGATGGTGGTAGTAGCAGATACAATATGCGCATTTAAGGGTCTTTTAGATAACCACATGAACATACTAGGAATGGAGGGATATGGACCAAGGGCAACCAGCAGGGATTAGATTAATTTGGTGTCATGGTCGGCACAATATTGTGGGCCGAAGGGCCTGTTCTATGTTCTATATTCTAATAAAATAAAACAACCCAAGCTATCTAAATGTAGAATAGAGTAAGAAAGATCTTAAAACACACAGGAAAACAAATATTTCATCTATTTCCTGACATTAACAGTTCACAGCATCAAGTCCAGAGATTTTACCCCCTCTATTACAATTCTTCAAATTCAACGTAACTAATTGTGTCCTGCTCTATCTGTGCACTGTGAAGCCTAACAAGCAAAACTGAAAGCTTAGATTCCCTCAGCTTTGTAATAATCTGCCGATGTCTTACCAAACTCTCCTGGTCTGGAAGTTACTGAAACTAACTTTCTACAAAGATATCATGCTGTGATTCTGACTCGAGTCAGGTCTCCTGCAAAACTGCTCAAAAACTTCTGATCTTTGGGTTTCCTGAGCCAATATCAATTATTAATCATCCTAATGCAGGAAAAAGCTTTTGCACTCAATGTTTCCATTCATAGTCATAAAACAAGCACAAAACTACCAATCTTCTATTAACACTGCAGGGGTTCTCTGGTCTCTGACGAGGTTCCAGAAAGACTTACTGACCGAGATTTTAAAAAGTTTTTGCAAAAGGTTTTGGGGTGGCATTGTGGCTTGGTGGCTCAGTGGCTCAGAAGTTAGCACTGCTACCTCACAGCAACAGAAACATGGGTTCAATTCCAGCCTTGGGTGACTGTCTGTGTGGACAAAGTTAGAAGTCACGCAACACCAAGTTATTGTCCAATACCTTGATTTGAAATCATGCGACTTCTGACTTTGTTCACCCCTGTCCAACACCAGCACCTCCACATCATATCTGTGTGGAGTTTGCACTTTCTCCCTGTGTCTGTGTGGGTTTCCGCTGGGTGCTCCAGTTTCCTGCCACAGTCCAAAGATGTGCATCCTCAGTGGCTAGGCCATGCTAAATTGTTCCATAGTATCCAGGGAAGTGCAGGCCAGGTCGATTAGCCATGGAAAATGCAAGGCTATGGGGATAGGATGGGATGTTGTTTGGAAGGTCAGTACAGATTTGATGGGCCGAATGGCCTCCTTCTGCACTGTAGAGATTCTATATAAAAAAGTAATCAACACTTATATATCACTAGTTTGAATTGATACGTTTCTTTACCCTTCATTGCTATAACATTATAATGATAATACCAGTAGCTCTGGTTTGGTCCTGGTTCTGTTCTAGCTGAGGTGGATCTGGGACCTACATCCTTGACATGCCCCCCAGAGTGGAAAGAAGTGGCAAAAACTATTACTAATGAAGCCTCAGCAAGAAACGACCCAAAGACCTGCCTTCAGGGAGAGTCCATGTGAACGAATGAATCTTTTAGACTCATGTGCATGGACCCTCATGTTTTTTTCATGGATGGAAACATTTCTGGCAAGGTCAATACGTACTACCCATGTATAATTTCCCCTGCACTGAGGGACTTACTCGGCCATGTCAGAGGGCAGCTGAGGGTCAAACACATTGGGTCTGAAATCACATGTAGACCAGACTGGATCAAGACAGCAGGACAATTGATTGATTGATTGGTTTATTTATTGTCACATGTACTGAGATTCAGTGAAGTGTTGTTTTGAGTGCTATACAGGCAGATTATCCCATACAAAGTGCATTAGAGTAGCAGAACACAGCGCAAACTACAATGTTACAGAGAAGGTGCAGAGAGAGAGATCAGAATTAACGTTTGAGAGGTCCATTCGAAAGTCTGATAACAGCCAGAACCTATTCATACGTGTATTCAAGCTTTTATATCTTCTTCCCAATAAAAGAGGATGGAAGAGAGTATAACAGCCCGGGTGGGAGGGTCCTTTGATTATGTTAGTTGCTTTCCTGAGGCAGTAGGAAGTATAGATGGAGTCAATGGATGGAAGGCTGGTTGGTGTGATGGACTGGGCTGTGTTCATGACACTGTAGTTTCTTACAGTGATGGAAGACCAGTTGCCATACCAAGCTGTGATGCAGCCAGATAGGATGCTTTCTATGGTGCATCTATAAAAATTGGTAGGAGTCCTTGTGGGCATACCAAATTTCCTTAGCCACCTGAAGAAGTAGAGATGTTGTTGTACTTTCTTGATCGTTGCTTGAACATGTGTGGACCAGGACAGATTGCTGGTTGTCGCAGGCTCCTGGCTGCTAAAACACAGATAGATTGCTAACTTGGCCAGAAGATGATTTTAATTATGATTGGCACGTGTACTCAAAATTGAAAAGTGTATAATGTTGCCACACATGCTGCTTACTTAGGTACCAAGTAGTAAGAGAAACAAGAGTTAAAAATTTAAGCATTATTTCATAGAATAGTCAAAAAATAAAGAAATAGGTAATGGTTTACATTAAGTCTTTCGTAGTTTAAACAAGGGAAATAAAGGAATAAGCTAAAGGTTCATCAGCAAGGGATGTTGGGTACATTGGCCAAATAAAACAATGAAATCGCAAAAGCCCTCAAAGCAGGGACTGTGCAAACACAGTAGCTAGGTGCTAATTACATTTGTATAATATAAATAGCAATGGTTACCCTGGATAATCAGACCCTCAATAGTCAGAACTGGTCCTGTCACACAAAGAAACTAACAGTAGCATGCCATCCAAATGTTTGCCTTTATTAAGTGTAACTCCCTGGTAGGCCAAAACTATAGAAAATTCCAGAAAACCATCTATAAGGCATAAAAACAGGATTCACCTGCAGACTTCTCTCTTGAAATCTTCTGTAGGTTCTCCAAGAAGACCAGCATGGCAAGAGGCAAAGACCAGCTGACCATCTGGAGAGAGAGAGAGAGAGAGAGAGAGAGAGAGAAGAAAGCAGCTTCGGTGAACCAGAGACAGAGTCAGAAAGAGAGAGAGAGGAAAATCTACAAGAGACTTGGGAAGTATTGTAACCTTAAAGGGCCAAAAAGGATTAGAGATGTTTATTATTAAAGGTTATTGTAAATTTGTTCCTAATAGGATTGGGACTGTTTTGCATTGGAATCAGATTGTGTTTATATTGATTTGACCGTTTTGGTATTATGGGACATCTGGGCAAATCCATTCATAATGCTCTGGTTGGAGTTGTCTAACTTGTTTAACGAGGAACTAGACAACATGGTGATCATCAGTACCAGCAACTTGACACTCTTGACCATCTCTATCTCAACACCATTTACACAGACAGGGGCTTGCCCTCCATCCTGCATCCTGAAGTCAATGACTAGCTCCTTCACTTTGCTGGTGTTGATGGAGAGATTGTTGTCTTTCCTGTATTTTATCTCACTGTTGCCTGGCATGTTAGCTCAATGGTTAGCACTACTACCTAAGAATGTTAGGGACCTTGGTTCAATTCCAGCTTTGGGTGACTGTCTGGGTGGAGTTTTCATGTTCTCCCTGTGTCTGTATGGGTTTCATAGAGGTACTCCTGCAATAACAAAGATGTGCAGGTTAGGTAAATTCGCTATGCCATATTGTCCAGTGTTCAGGTAGGTGTATTAGTCAGGGGTAAATGTAGGATAATGGGTCTGGGTGGGTTACTCTTTGGAGGGTTGGTGTGACTTGTTGGGCTGAAGAGCCTGTTTCCAAAGTGTAGGATTTCTATTCTATTAACACTGGTTGTATTGTCAGCAAACTTATAAATAGAATTTACAATGAATGATACAAATAATGAAGTAGATGAGGGTTTATGAGAATTGAGGATAGTTTCATGATCACCATCACTGAGACAAGCTTTCAGTTCCAGGTTTACTGAATTAATCTAAATTCCACTAACTGCTGTAGTGGGATTCAAACCTGTATTCCAAGAGCATTAACCTGTGTGCCTGGATTACTCATTCAGTGACATGAGCACAATAACAATATCTCCCCCACTCCTGCTCCTGTACCTTCCCATCCACTCCTCTCTCTGACCCTTCCATAATCTTTCATAATCGCATTTCTTTCATTGCCCTGTCTTTGCTGTTGCAGTGAGACAGCATACACAAATTCTAGTAAAAACAAGGACTGCAGATGCTAGAAACCAGAGTCTAGATTAGAGTGGTGCTGGAAAAGCACAGCAGGTCAGGCTGCATCCGAGGAGCAGGAAAATTGACGTTTCAGGCAAAAGCCCTTCATCAGGAATAGAACTCCTCTATTCCTGATGAAGGGCTTTTGCCCAAAACCTCGGTTTTCCTGCTCCTTGGATGCTGCCTGACGTGCTGTGCTTTTCCAGCACCACTCTAATCTACACAAATTCTAGGCTGAATGCCTCTTCCAATCTGTGATTCCATACTGCCCTGGAGGTAGAACGACAGCCATTGGCTGATCATATTGCTGGAGATTCTATGCCACTGGCATCTGCCTGTCTTGAATCTGCTTCTCACCCTTGATATTTTTATAATTAATAAGCAGAAATTTAACAAGGAAAAGTGAACTCAAACAAAATGTCACTTTCTCTCATGATGTTTTGGCTTGGAGTTTGCTTTTACTAGAAGAATGCTGTTTAATCTTTGGGTTTAAAGGACAGTGCTAGGGAGATGCTAACCCCATTTGCAATTGATTAGAACAGAAAAGACCCCAACTGATGGTAAGTCTTTGTCATGGACTTGTTACTGAGTGGCCACACAAGTAGATAGGATGCTGTAGAAGGCAGAGAACATGCTTGCCTTTGTTGGTCAGGAATTGAGTACAAGGGTCAGGATGTTATGTTGCAGCTTTATAAGACTTTGGTTAGGCCACACTTTATTGTATTGTATTCAGTTCTGGTTGCCACACCACAGGAAGATTGTGGAGGTCTTGGAGAGTGCGCAGAAGAGGATGCTGCCTGAATTAGAAGGTATGAGCTTTAAGGAGGGGCTAGAAAAATTTGGGTTGTTTTCTCTGGAGAGGTGGAGGCTGAGGGAAGACTTGATAGAAGTTCATAAAATTATGAGATGCATAGATAGGGTTGACGGTCAGAATCTTCTTCCCAGAGCTGAAATGTCTAAAATGAGGGGGCATGCATTTAAGGTGAGAGGGGAAAGTTCAAAGAAGATGTGAGGGGTAAGTTTTTTACAGAGTGATGGGAGTCTAGAACATGCTGCCAGGGGTGGTGGTGGAGGCAGATACGATAGGGGCGTTTAAGTTACTTTTAAGTAAGCACATGGATATGCAAGGAATGGAAGGATATGGATCAAGGGCAGGCAGAAGCGATTTGTTTAATTTGGTGTCATGTTCGGCACAGCATCGTGGGCCGAACGGCTCGTCCCTGCGCTGTATTCTTTAATGTTCTATGTTAGAATTACTGATCTCTTTACTGATGGCTAAGATGGGGTTAATTGAGATGTCTCAGATTAGGGAAGGGTCTTGAGAGATTAAATAAAGAGAAAAGCTGATTCTGGTGGTGGGAGGATCAATAACTCAAAGACAGATTGAACAGGATGGCAAAAGAATCAGGTGGCGATATGAGGCAAAGCTTTTTTAGCTATCCAACAGTCTTTAGGAGAAGGATGTGATTGCTGACAGATACAGAGCTGGGAGTAGCCTCTCCCAACAGGAGCTAGGATCGGAGACAAAAATATCAATGGGGAATGAGTAATAAGTGGGATTGACTCTTCAAACAGGCCAGCACAGGTAGGACGGACTGAATGGCCTCCAATTGTGCTCTTTATTCACTGACAGCTGATGATCCAACATCACTAGGAATTGAAGGCCGTCCCAACACCCGATTCACATTGATCTATCATTGGCGATGTTGCCATCAGCTACCTTACAGCAGCCCTAGCTCCCTCCCTAAACCTTTCTGTTTCTCTGCCCTCTGGCACATTTCAAAGGAGGGTCTGTAGGGTCTGTGTTCACAGGTTGTTCAAGGAAGAAGAACTTGCTGCAAACCGTAAATATTGTACATGCATGAGTTCAGAAGGGCGAAAGTGATGCTGGACTTTTGTAAAGCTCTGGTTAGGCCTTAACCAGGGATTGCATCCAGTCCTAGTCCCCACACTTTAGAAAGGATGTCAGGGCCCTTGAGAGGCTGTGGAGGAGATTTACTGGAATAGGGCCAGGGATGAAGGAGTTTAGTTACAAGATTCTGTTGGAGCCATTGGGATTGTTACGTGGGGTTAAAGAATGAATAAATAAAATTGTTCCCATTTTTGAAAGGACATGGGTTTGGAGAAGATACACGGGTGTATGAGAGGAAAAGCTGAGCAAATGTGATTGGGTGGGCACTAGGCAGACACTTTGAGTTTGAAAACAAGAGTTCTTGAATAAATGGGGATGTTTGAGCAGTGGTCTAACTTGTGTTGACGTCCAGGTGTAACTGTTGTGCTGGAGCGTTGCATTCGAAATATTGTTGCATGGAAGCCAACCCAGGATGTTGTTGCTGCTGGAGTCACTCACAATTGCTGTCAATTTAAGGTTGCAGTTGAGTCACAGGATCTCTTTCCTTGCCTCCTCTGCAGCTCAGTCCCTCTGTAATTCAGACTCTGTATAGATCAGACCCTCTGTAATTGTCCCTTTAAGATTAGATTAGATTAGATTAGATTACAGTGTGGAAACAGGCCCTTTGGCCCAACAAGTCCACACCGCCCCGCCGAAGCGAAACCCACCCATACCCCTACATTTACCCCTTACCTAACACTACAGGCAATTTAGTTTGGCCAATTCACCTGACCTACACATCTTTGGATGGATTCTACCAAAACTGTCTCTTTAAGAATTGGAGGTGCTGGTGTTGGACTGGGATGGACAAAGTTAAAAATCACACAACACCACCTAATGAAGGGGCAGTGGTCCGAAAGCTAGTGCATCCAAATAAACCTGTTGGACTATAACCTGGTATCGTGTGAGTTTTTAACTCACAGTCGGGCGCCTACTTGTCCCATGGTCGCCCCCTGCTGGCCTGCCTCTTTAAAGACAAATCTCAGTCTCTGGCTGCACCAGGGTTGCGCTCCCTGCCGGTTTTTGCTATGATTTTCAAGCGGTCTCTTGCAACCGGCTCCATAGCTCAGTGGTTAGAGCACTGGTCTTGTAAACCAGGGGTCGCGAGTTCGATCCTCGCTGGGGCCTCGGGGTTAACCTTTAGTTATTTTTGTGTTAAATTTATGAAATGGAACAACAAAACACGCACAAGTACAATTTCAACGCCCCCACCCCCACTTTAATTTTCATTCCTCATAATCCTCAGACTGAAATGTAAGGGAAATGTCTATAGTGAAGAATTTCTGCTACAGAACCTCAAGGACGCTTTGTTTAGTTGCAAAACTTTGGCACCTTTTGAGGTGCTCCAGAAAGACAAGATTTTATCGAAAGGAAAATATTGTTGTTGAAGGAGTTGCAAGACCAAGGAATGAAGAAGAACACAAAGGGGCTCTTGAATTTGAATAAAACTGAATTCTGCCTGCCAACTACATTTAAAAATGTCAGTCAGGATTTAGTTTCAACAGCCCAGATTTTAATGTAAGTATTTGTGTTTACCTCCAGAATTTTGCAGCATGGAAAGCGAGCCTTCAGCCCATTATTGTCCAATTCAGTCATGAAACGTCTAACACCATTTCCCAGCACTTGGTCTGTAACTCTATTGTGCTGTGGTGCGTCAATGTTGATCTAAAAACTTAGAATCAGGACTTTGGTGAAGTCACTTTTGGAATACTGTATTCAGCTCTGGTCCCCCTCCGATTTGAAAGGATTGTGAAACTTGAAAGGATTCAGAAAAGATTTACAAAGATGTTGCCGGGGTCGGAGGGTTTGAGCTACAGGGAGAGGCTGAATAAGCTGGGGCTGTTTTCCTTGGAGTGTCTGAGGCTGAGGATGACCTTGTAGAGGTTTATAAAATCATGAGGGGTATGGGTAGAATAAATAGACAAGGTATTTTCCCCAGGGTCGTGGAGACCAAACTGGAGAGCATAGGTTTAGGCTGAGAGACGAAAAATGTAAAAGAGACCAATAGGGCAACGTTTTCACTCAGAGGATGGTGCGTGTATGGAATGAGCTGCTAAAGAAGTGGTGGAGGCTGGTACAATTACAACATTTAAAAGGCAGTGGATGGTACATGAATAGGAAGGGTTTATAGGGCTATGCGCCAGGTGCTGGCAAATGGGACTGGATTAACTTAGGATATCTGGTCGACATGGATGAGTTGGACCAAAGTGTATGTTTCCATGCTGTACAGATCTATGACTCTGTGACTGGGCCTTTATTCACTAGAGTTTAGAAGGATGTAAGAAAAATGATTGAAATGTAGAAAAATCTAATACAGCTGGATAGACTAGACGCAGGGAGGATGTTTTCCCTGATTGTGGAGTCCAGAACCAGGGGACACAGGATACAGGATTTAGGACTGAGATGAAGAAACCCTTCAGTCTGAGAGTAGTGAAAGTTCTGGATGTCAAGATAAAAGCAAATTACTGCGGATGCTGGATTCTGAAACCAAAAGAGAAAATGCTGGAAAATCTCAGCAAGTCTGGCAGCATCTGTAAGGAGAGAAAAGAGCTGACGTTTCGAGTTTAACTGACCCTTTGTCAAAGCTTTGGACAGCTTTGACAAAGGGTCAGTTAGACTCGAAACTCAGCTCTTTTCTCTCCTTAAAGATGCTGCCAGACCTGCTGAGATTTTCCAGCATTTTCTCTCTTTGGGTTCTGGACATCAAGTCACTGCAAGAAAGAGAAGGATAAATGGTACATTTTAAAGGCATCGAAGAGTATGGTAGAAGGTGGGAACATGATGTTGAGATTGAGGATCAGCCATGGACATATTGAATGGTGTAGCAACTCAATGGGCCGAAAGAGCTTCTCCTGCTCCTAGTTCATCTGTTTGGACAGTGGAGATAGAGAGATTCAGGGACAGGTGACAGACAGCCTGAGGGTGGGGGAGTGGAGGGTGCTCAGTTGAGGAAACAGATATCCTGGACAGTGAAGGCAAAGAACTCCAAGACAGAGTTGGACAATAATACTGAGCTGAGCCTTATACCCAAAACATCGACTCTCCTGCAGTTCAGATGTTGCCTGACCTGCTTTTCTTTTCCAGCACCACAATTTCGACTCTGATCTCCAGCATCTGCAGTCCTCACTTCCTCCAAGACAATAATGTCCATATATAACGAAACAATTAAATAAAAAGGAAGAGGTGAACTCCAAGGTAGGACAGACAGAGGGATCCAGGGTAGGACAGACACGGGGCCTCAGGGTAGGACAGGCGGGGTGGTCCAGTCTAGGAAAGACAGGGGGCTCCATTGTAGGACAGGGTGCCCCTGGATAGGACTGACTGAGGGCCCCAGGGTAGACCATACAAAGGAGGTGCAGGGCTCCAGACAGAGGAGGTTGAGGGCTAGGTCTAGACAGAAGGAGGCTGAAAGCTCCTGGGAAATGCTGCCGACTCTGAACCTGTTTGATTTTCAGGGAATGAGGCCTCTGCGGGCTCCGGGAGACTGAGTTGATTCTTTCCCGAGGGGTTGCAGATGTCTTTATCAAAGCCCAGACATCTGGCAGAGGCAGTGAGAGAGCACAGATCCCTGGTGACGTGAGCTCATCAGCACTGCAGCAAAACACTGCTCACAGCAATGTACAAGGTCAGGCAAACAACAGAGGCCAGGCCCCACAATGACAGATCGCCTTCCCTCCCTCGCTGACTCTCAGTCCCTCCCTCATTCACTCTTCCTCCCTCCCTTCCTTCCTCACTCATTCTCCTTCACTCTCACTCTCTCTTTCACACTCAGTCACTCCCCTCCCTCCCTCACTCACTCATTATCCCTCACTCCGTCTTTCCCCCTCAATCACTCTGACTCGTTCACTCACCGTCACTGTCTGTCCGTCACTGACTGTCCCTTACTCCTCCTCTCTTCCTCACTGACTCTCACTTGCTCGTACTCACTCTCTCTTCCCCTCACTGACTTTCCCTTAGACTCCCTCTCCCCCTCACTGACTCTCCCTCATTCATTCTCTGTCTCCCTCACTGACTCTCACTCAATGTCTCACTCTCCCTAACTGACTCGCACTCACTCACTCCCTCACTCACTCTGTCTCTGTCCTGTGCGGCTGTACAGGACATTGGTTAGGCCACTGTTGGAATATTGTGTGCAATTCTGGTCTCCTTCCTATCGGAAAGATGTTGTGAAACTTGAAAGGGTTCAGATAAGATTTACAAGGATGTTGCCAGGCTGGGGCTGTTTTCTCTGGAGCATCGGAGGCTGAGGGGTGACCTTATAGAGGTTTACAAAATTATGAGGGGGATGGATAGGATAAATAGACAAAGACTTTTCCCTGGGGTTGGGGAGTCCAGAACTAGAGGGCATAGGTTTAGGGTGAGAGGGGAAAGATATAAAAGAGACCTAAGGGGCAATTTTTTCACTCAGAGGGTGGTATGTGTATGGAATGAGCTGCCCGAGGAAGTGGTGGAGGCTGGTACAATTGCAACATTTAAAAGGCATTTGGATGGGTATATGAATAGGAAGATTTGGAGTGATATGGGGTGGGTGTTGGCAGGTGGGACTAGATTGGGTTGGGATATCTGGTCGGCATGGACGGGTTGGACCAATGGGTCTGTACATCTCTATGACTCTAAGTCTGCTCTGCCATTCAATCATAGCTGATATGTGTTTCAACCCAATCTCCTGCTTTCTCCCTGTAACCTTTGAAACCCTTGAAACTCAAGAACCTATCTATCTCTGACTTAAACATACTGAATGATCTGACCTCTGCAGCCTTCTGTGTCATTGAATTCCATAGATTCACCACTTGCTGGCTGAAGACGTTTCTCTTCATCTCCAATGTAAAGGGGCTTCCTTTTACTCTAAGGCTGTGCCGTTAGGTCCTAGTCTTTCCTACCAATGGAAACATTTTCTTAACGTCCACTCTGTCAAGGCTATTCAGCATTCTGTATGTTTCAATTAGATCCCTGCTCATCCTTCTAAATTTCAGGGAGTATAGAGCCAGAATCTTCAAATGTTCCTCATATGTTTTGCTTTTCATTCCTGGGACCGTTCTCGTGAACCTCCTCTGGACCCACTCCAGGGCCAGTATATCCTTCCTGAGGTATGGGGCCCAAAACTGTTCACAATACTCTAAATATTATCAATATTTAACACTGTTACTTCCCCTTGCGCTCCCCCACCCCCACCTTGAGCATTAGGAAATGGGAGGTCCAGAAAAAGGCAAATTCCCGAACGAGTGTTTAAAAATGGAATTTTAATAAATCAGCAAGATGGAGACTTCACACCAAAACTGTACAAATAAATAAATACATAGGACAACAGATTAACACAGAGACAGATACACGACCTACAGGCGAAGGTCATGGTTTCACCTTTGACCTCCAGTGTGAGGTAAATGATTGGGAGCAGCTTCACTTTGTGACTTGATGCCTAAGTGGGGAAGAGGAGGTAGATCATGGCATTGGTGGGCGGTGTCACTCAGACCCGGGCTCCATGACATTGTGCTCACTCAGCCTGGGTCACACATCATCTGAGTTAAATTCACTCAATGACAAGCATCCCACTCGACACTAGCAGCTCAGACCCATGACGGAGTTACAATAACTGCATTTGTGATGAACCCCAGCAGTCTGGTTCCACTCAGTCAGAAGAATAATGGCAACTAGTGCAAAGTACTGCCTCAAAAACTCCCAGGACAGGGAGTTCACAGGATTAGATACAGTGTAAAGCTCCCTCTACAATATCCCGCATCAAACACTCCCAGGACAGGGACAGCATGGGGTTAGATACAGAGTAAAGCTCTCTCTACACTGTTCCCCCCGCCCCACCATCAAACACTCCCAGGACAGGGACAGCATGGGGTTGGATACAGAGTGAAGCTCCCTCTACACTGTCCCCCATCACGCACTCCCAGGAGAAACAGACCCTTGATCTTGATAGAATCTGTGTATTGGCTGAAAATGAAATGTACTGTAGAAATTTCAACTAAAGAGAATCCACTTGCCAACCAATCAGTTTCCTACATTTCATACAGTATAAATCATTGTTCCGGTTGACATTTGGCATTCTTGCAATTGTGTCCTGATGATTGCAAGATAAAATGCTTCAACAGCTTGTCTGTTTTTACTATGTCTCCTGGAACAGGAATCATCCGGAGATGTCTGCAATGATTCCTTGTACCCAATGGTAATGGTTGAGGTGCTGTTTGTGCTGACAGACAGCCCTGGGTCTGAGGATGGAGTGAGAGCCAGGTAATCTGTCTGTTCACAGGAAGCTCAGTGTGAAAAAGAAATGAACAGAATCTCACGAGGATATTACTGTTACTGCAATATACACAACATATAAGGCCAAACCCCTGCTATGTCTCAGTCCTGAATCACTGCATAGTGATGTGGGGTGACAGAGAACATCAGACAGAAGCTGAGGGCAGAGATGCTCAGGACTACTGGCTGTGGCAATTTGATTCCCCCCCCCACAACTCACCCTCCACTACATTGTCCTGAGCATGGGAGGCTTCCAATTCCTCACTGGTGAGGGTCCCAGTGCACCACTGGTGACAGACCCACTCCCCCAGTGGTCACATTTCCATTCCCCCATTGTCAGGGTCTCAGTTCCACCAATGGTAAGGGTCCCTCTCTCCCCGTTGTCAGGGTCCCACTTCCCCACTAGTGAGGGCCCCTCTCCCCCATTGTCAGGGTCTCAGTTTCCCCATTGTCAAGGTCCCAGATCCACCACTGATCATGATCCCACTCCCCCAGTGTCAGGGTCCAATTCCCCAATTGTGAGGGTCCCACTCCCACACTGATAGGGGTCCAAGTCACATTAGTCCACAGTGAGGTTTACTGCTTGCTGATATGGGGGTCTTGTTAGGGCATGTGTATTGGAGCTTCAGAAAAATATTATTTGGAGAGAGCCTAGCACCAGGGCAGCGGTCGAGGGAGTAACTTCAGGGATGAGTAGGGGCACCAGTGGCACATCACCCTGGGGAAGACAAAGGAAGGCAGTGCAGGTTACAGACATCTGGTTGCAATGCCACTGTATCCTATCCAGCAGGCAATGTCCACACATACAGGCGCACCTCTGGGGAAGACATTGGATCAGTTTGATCAGTTTCACAGTAATTGTCTCAATAGAAAGATCCCATTCCAAACCCTCACCTTCCCACCCATAACTCCAACCAAACCCCATCCCACAGTCAAGTCCAAAGGAACCCCATATGAAATAAAATGACTCTTTCACTCAACCAGCTCCCAATTAATCAAATCCAGCCAGGAGTTCTCCCTTGACCAGCTGGAGCTCAGATGATTAATTCTCAGATTCTGATCGCAGTGTCGCGGCTGGAACAGGAGACGGAGAAGGAGTTTCCTTTGAAATGGGAGGTGGTTGGTTATCCATGTTGGAGAGAGAGTGAGGGAGAGACAGTTTTGCCTCCAGTTAAGATTCATTGCTCAGCCCCGGAATTTGTTGGGGTCTACGGTGGGGATGTTGTGGGGGATACCTACACCTCGGTCTCGAGTCCACTAAGTTTTGGCGTGAGAATCCGGGGCGTGAGACCCTTGTTCAGGTCCATTTCAAACTCCAGCAGTTGCCCCATGAAGTTGAGGTTGGGAGAGATGATGGGTCGTTTGCCCTTTACATATTTGTAGGCATCTGTCATGGTCATCAGCGTGTGCTTCATCAGGTAGGCAATGACCAGAGTGGCAGAACGGGAGACTCCTGCCTGGCAGTGGATTAGAACCCCCTTGCCACATTGGTGGGCTTCCTCTAAAAACAAAAAAAAACACAGCAACAGGCCCAATCACAACCAGCTTGAGAAATATCACAATGCAACCCTCAGCCAATAAAGGACCTTATCTAGACTGTACAAAATGTGGAGGCCAGTGGGACAGTGTGCAGCGAGACAGTGTGCAGTGTGACAGAGCGCAGCGGGACTGTGCGATGGGGCAGTGTGCAGTGTGACAGAGCACACTGAGACAGTGTGTGGTGGGACAGTGTGCAGTGAGACAGAGCACAGTGAGACAGAGCACAGTGAGACAGAGTGCATCAGGACTGTGTGATGGGTCAGTGTGCAATGTGGCAGGGTGCAGTAAGACTGTGTGCAGTATGGCAGAATGCAGTAGGACTGTGTGATGGGACAGTGTGCAGTGTGATAGAGCACAGTGAGACAGTGAGCGATGGGACAGTGTGTCATGTGACAGAGCACAGTGAGACAGTGTGCAGTGTGACAGAGCACAGTGAGACAGAGCACAGTGGGACAATGTGCAATGAGACCATGTGCAGTGGGACAGAGCACAGTGAGACAGAGCGCAGTGGGACAGAGCGCAGTGGGACAGAGCGCAGTGGGACAGAGCGCAGTGGGACAGAGCGCAGTGGGACACTGAGCGGAGTGACAGTGTGCAGTGTGACAGATCGCAGTGAGACATAGCGCAGTGGGACAGTGAGCGAAGGGACAGTGAGCGATGGGACAGTGTGTCATGTGACAGAGCACTGTGAGACAGTGTGCAGTGGGTGGCAGAGCGCAGTGGGACAGAGCGCAGTGGGACAGAGCGCAGTGGGACAGAGCGCAGTGGGACAGAGAGCTGTGTATTGCCTTCTGCACTCACCGATGAATTCGAAAGCCTCCTCGAAGTACTGGCGGAGGTTCTGTTTGCTGTTGTCAGTTGCTGGCAGCCTCTTGTAGTGTACACTGCCAGTCTGTGCATGGTACAGGGGAAGATGGGTGGTGACATTGATGACATATCCCACATTTAACTGGCGCAGCCTGACCAGGTCCTGGGCATCACGCTCATTCCCTAGGTACAGGAACGGCAGGATGGGGCTCAGCTCGGCATTTTCAATGTCAGGGGTCAAGGGGAGTGTGCCTTCACATTCTCCATATGACCTTTCGAACACCTCCTTCCCTTCATCCCGTGGCCTCATTGATGCAGAGCTGGGCGCTGTAACCTCCTTCTCATACCCAGGTTCTGGAAAAGCAGAGTAGAGAGAAGATCACAATGCATATCCCTCATAATCAAAATCTCTCATCACTTACCCTCAGAATCTTTTCCTGATCATCCTCAATCTGTGTCCACTGGGTTACAGATCCCTCTGCTGCTAAAAACAGAAGGAAGAATGGACGACTGTTTATTGAGTAGTGGTACCACCTAGATATTGTAGAGTGCTTCTCATGAAATTCCAAAGTCAGAAGATGAAGGAATATGGAAAACGCTGGCATTAATAACCAGGTATTTTATTTGTTCAGAACTTCATAAAGATTTGGTCCTTTCTGTAAACCCTGTGGTAGGAAATCACTCAGCATGTAATTAAATCAGCTCCTTTGAGAGCCAAACCAGTTTTGAGTGAGCATTCAGTCAGCTGTGAGTACATAGAACATAAAGTCATAGAGATGTACAGCATGGAAACAGACCCTTCAGTCCAACCCGCCCATACCGACCAGATATCCAAATCTAATCTAGTCCCACCTGCCAGCACCCGGCCCATATTCTTCCAAACCCTTCCTATTCATATACCCATCCAAATGCCCATCTTAAATGTTGCAATTGTACCAGCCTCCACCACTTCCTCTGGCAGCTCATTCCATACACGTACCAACCTCTGCGTGAAAAAGTTGCCCCTTAGGTCTCTTTTATATCTTTCCCCTCTCACCCTAAACCTATGCCCTCTAGTTCTGGACTCCCTGACCCCAGGGAAAAGACTTTGCCTTTTACCCTATCTATGCCCCTCATAATTTTGTAAACCTCTATAAGATCACCCCTCAGCCTCCAACCCTTCAGGGAAAACAGCCTGTTCAGCCTCTCCCTATAGCTCAAATCCTCCAACCCTGGCAACATCCTTGTAAATCTTTTCTGAACCCTTTCAAGTTTCACAACATCTTTCCGATAGGAAGGAGACCAGAATTGCATGCAATATTCCAACAGTGGCCTAACCAATGTCCTGTACAGCCGCAACATGACCTCCCAACTCCTGTACTCAATACTCTGACCAATAAAGGAAAGCATACCAAACACCTTCTTCACTATCCTATCTACCTGCGACTCCACTTTCAAGGAGCTATGAACCTGCACTCCAAGGTCTCAATACACCGCAGAATAGGCCCTTCAGCTCTTGATGTTGTGCCGACCTGTGAAATAATCAAACCCATCTAATCTAATCTCTCTCACCCTACACTATCCAATCATCACCCATGTGCTTATCCAAGGACTGTTTAAATGCCCTAATGTGGCTGTGTTAACTACATTGGAAGGCAAGGCATTCCACGCCCTTACCACTCTCTGAGTAAAGAACCTGCCTCTGACATCTGTCTTAAATCTATCACCCCTCAATTCGCAATAATTAGTTTAGATTCCCTACAGTGTAGAAATAGGCCATTTGGCCCAACTAGCCCACATTGACCTTCCGAAGCGTAACCCACCCAGACCCATTTCCTTCTGACAAATGCACCTAACACTATGGGCAATTTAGAATGGCCAATTCACCTGACCTGCAGGTCTTTGGACTGAGGGAGGAAACCGGAGCACCCAGAGGAAACTCACGCAGACACAGGGAGAATGTGCAAATTCCAAACAGACAGTTGTCCGAGGCTGAAATCGAACCTGGGACCCTGGTGCTGTGGGGCAGCAGTGCTAACCAATTTGATGTTCCCAACCTACATGAAGATTAAGTGCTGCCTTTGTTACAGGCCCTCATTATTTCCTGATTTATTCTCTCGTCTGCAGCATAGCTACTTTCAGGGGGATTACAGACTACGCCCATGAGGGTTTTCTTCCCCTCTTTATTTCTTACCTCAACCATTATTGATTTTACATTTCTGATTCAAGATAATTTCTTGCTAATGTACTGATTCCATCTTATATTAACAAACCAGTCCACTACCCTTCCCTTCCTGCCTGTTTTTCTGAAAAATCCAAAAGCATGGGGGAGGATGGGATAGTAGATAGTGGAGGGCAGTCTCAGGAGGGCTCAGGAATGGTTGAGGAGGGGAAAGGTGTCCTCAATATGGTTCTGGCATCGGTCTCACATATTTACAACATTCAGAATTGAGAAGGAGGCTGGATTTGGAGCATAGGCCCACCAGGGATGGCAATTTCTCTTATCCTGATGTTGGGAATGGATGGTCCCCCCTTACTTCCCTCCAAGGGACCCTTCCATATCCGCCATAAATTCACCTGCACCTCCACACACATCAATTACTGCATCCGCTGCACCTGATGTGGCCTCCTCTATATTGGGGAGATAGGCTGCCTACTTGCGGAACGTTTCAGAGAACACCTCTGGGACATCCGGACCAACCAACTCAACCACCCCGTGGCTCAACACTTCAACTCCCCCTCCCCCTCCCACTCCACCAAGGACATGCAGGTCCTTGGACTCCTCCATCGCCAGACCATAGCAACACGACGGCTGGAGGAAAAGTGTCTCATCTTTCGCCTCGGAACCCTCCAACCACAAGGGATGAACTCAGGCTTCTCCAGTTTCCTCATTTCCCCTCCCCCCACCTTGTCTCAGTCCCAATCCTCAAACTCAGCACCACCTTCCTAACCTGCAATCTTCTTCCTGACCTCTCCACCCCTACCCCCACTCCGGCCTATCACCCTCACCTTAATCTCCTTCCACCTATCGCATTTCCAACGCCCCTCCCCCAAGTCCCTCCTCCCTACCTTTTATCTTAGCCTGCTTGGCACACTTTCCTCATGCCTGAAGAAGGGCTCATGCCCGAAACATCGATTCTCCTGTTCCCTGGATGCTGCCTGACCTGCTGCGCTTTTCCAGCAACACATTTTCAGCTCTTATGAAATAAGAACCAAGTACGAGGTCTGCTAATCCCTGATGTGTTCTTTAATCACCCACCGGGGAGAAAGGGATGATGGATTCATGTCCTTGTTGTCTGGGATGGGCAGTTGGAGTGGACTGCAATCTGTCCTGAGCTGTAGCAGAGCCCTGCCACCCCATACACAGTATCTCTCTCTCTCTCACACACATATACATACACACACTCTTACAAACGCATACACATACACACACATTCACACATGTAAACACACATGCACAAACACACGCACAAACACTCATCAAGCACACGCTCTCTCTCACACACACATATGCATACATACATACATACACACATACAATCTAACACAATATACATTCACACATACATAGTTACATACGCACATACATAGATAGTCATAGACACACACACACAGTTAAATACACAAAAACATAAAAAATAGCAGCAGGGTTAGGCCATTTGGCCATTAGCCAACTCCACCATTCAATAAGATCATGGCTGATCTTCGTGTGGACTCAGGTCTCCACTTACCCACCCCTCACCACAACCCTTAATTCCTTTAGAGTCATAGACATATACAGAACAGAAACAGACCCTTCGGTCCAACTCATCCATGTTGACCAGATATCCTATCTAAATCTAGTCCCATTTGCCAGCATTTGGCTCATATCCCTCTAAATCCTTCCTGTTCGTGATACCATCTGGATACCTTTTAAATGTTGTTATCACACCAGCCTCCACCTCTTCCTCTGTCAGCATATTCCATACATGCACCACCCTCTGCGTGAAAAAGTTGCCCCTTTGGTCCTTTTTAAATCTTTCCCCTCTCACATTAAACCTATGCCCTTTAGTTTTGGACTCTCCCATCCAGGGGAAAAGATCTTGCCTATTTACCTTATCCATGGCCCTCATGGTTTTATAAACCTCTGTAAGGTCACACCTCAGCCTCTGACTCCAGGGAAAATAGACCTAGCCTATTCAGCCTTTCCCTATACCTCAAACCTTCCAGTCCTGGCAACATCCTTGTAAATCTTTTCTGAACCCTCTCAGGTTTCACAACATCCTTCCTTTCGGAGGGAGACAAGAATTGCATGCAACATTCCAAACGTGGCCAAACCAATGTCCTGTACATGACCTCCCAACTCCTATACTCAATGCACTAACCAATAAAGGTAAGCATACCAAATGCCTTCTTCACTATCACCTGCAACCCCACTTTCAAGGAACTATGAACCTGCACCCAACGGTCTCTGTTCAGCACCACTCCCCAGGACCTTACCATTAAGTGTATAAGTACTGCTCTGATTTCCTTTTCAAAATGCCGCACCTCACATTCATCTAAACTAAACTCCATCTGCCACTCCTTGGCCCATTGGCCCATCTGATCAAGATCGTGTTGTACTCTGAGGTTACCTTCTTGGCTGTCCACTACACCTCCAATTTTTCAATTTACTGTTCAAAAATCTATTTCACTTGAAAAACATTCAACGAGGTAGCCTCTACTGCTTCACTGGAATTCCATAGATTCATAACCCTTTGGATGAAGACGTTCCTCATTAATTCAATTTGAAATCTGCTCTGCTTTATTTTGAGGCTATGCCCCTAGGTCTAGTTCACCTGCCAGTAGAAACAACCTCCCTGCTTCTATCGTATCTATTCCCTTCATAATTTTATATGTTTCTATAAGATCCCCCCCCCGCATTCTTCTAAGTTCCAATAAGTATAGTCCCAGTCTACTTAATCTGTCCTCATAAGCCAACCCTTACAATTCCAGAATTAATCTAGCAACCCTCCTCCAGTCCCAGTACTGTACATCCTTTCTCAAGTAAGGAGACTGAAACTGTACACAGTACTCCAGGTGTGGCCTCACCCCCAGCACCCTACACAGCTGCAACATAACTTTCCTGTTTTTAAACTTCATCCCTCTAGCAATGAAGGACACTATTCTATTTGCCTTCTTAATAACATGAAGGCGTACGTGTACGTGTACATACACACACACACACTCTCACACACACACACACTTCCCCTCCATCCAACAAGGCAGTGCAGAACATTTCATAAACATACACAAGAACTCCGTAGAAATTAAGACTGACTGGACAATCCTTACCTCGCCCGTCCCGGTCCTCCCTGTGGATTGAATCCAGGATCAAGTGGAGAGACTGTGGAGTGAGGGTTCTGCTGGGATTCCGGACTCTTGGCTTGGAGCTGCTGGCCTGCTGGTGCCAGGCTGTTCCACACGGCGGCTTGGCCTCTTGGTTCTTGGAGAGGAGATCAAAAACGGTCAGCCCCCCATGGTCGGGCACACCCCTCCCTGGGCCCTCTGACCAGCCGATCCTCATGGCACCCTGCAGTTGGCTCTTCGTGAATTCCACCAGATTGCGACAGTCCAGGATAACAGCTGATTGCTGCTGGACTTTGGTGCTGCCCATCTTCTTGGCCAGCTCCTCTGGCCAGATGGTGTGGGCATTGTAGTCATCCTCCTCCTTCTTGTCATCTGCCTCCTCCACCTTGCTGGCCTTGGAGCCCCGGGGGTTGAAGGTCACTATGGGGTCACTGCTGCAGAAACTGCAAGAGGAGCTGACAGACCTTAGGGAGGGGTCGCAGGTGAGGCAGCTGATGGCCCGCAGGCTTGGCAAGCAGCCCACTCTCCGGAGAGCCGGCCCACAGCCCAGGGTCCTGAGGCCAGCTCTGCATGACAGGCAGGAGCTGGAGACCGGCTCATCACGGCTCACCAACTTCCAGCAGCCCCAGCAGCTGCCCCTCAGAGGCTTCATGGCACTGAGGCAGGACGGCATGGGGCTAGGCAGGCAGGCACCCCCACGCGCTTGGGATGCCCCGTGCCTCTCCTCCAAAGGACTGTCCCTCTCCCTGAGGCCGGGCTGCTGACCAACCAAGGAAGCCTTCCTCAGGGACCTGAAGGAGAGCTGCAAGCTGTCCACGTCTTGTGGGGGCAGGCCTACGGAGACCCTAATATCCAGTGGCGGGCTATCCACTGACTTTGGGCTGAACTGCCTGCTGCTCTCAGCCTGTGCCTGTGCCTTCTCCAGCCCCAGAACCTGGTCTGTAATCTCAGGGCTGTCCAGGCTGGGGGACAGATGGGTCCTCCCCACACGTGCTGTCTTGTTGAGATGCAGTGCTAGTGTCCGGGGCCTTTGCAGTACCTGAACCACCAGCCGTTCATCAAAGAGAGAAGGAGGCATTGGAGATTGCAGAGAGAGAGAGAGACAGAGGGAGGGAGGGAGGAGGAGTAAGGGTTGCGGGGGGCTGGGGGTGGGGGAGCAGAGCCAGGCGGCAGGATGAATGCACAATGAAGACTGACTGATGCAGACACACAGCAATCCCCGGCTCATTGCAGCAGTGACTGACTCACAGCAACATTCCCAGCCCCCGCTCCTCTGAGGCGGCAGCTCATTGCAAATCCCCCTGGAATGTACCCGGGCGGCCTCTTGTGCAAAAACAGAGACAGAGGTAGCGGGAGGAACTGGGGATGGGGCTGCCCGGGCGAGGGGGACGGCACGGGCAAGGATCTGCAGCCAGCTGGGGGGGGGTG
>NC_057754.1:183085-212542 GCF_004010195.1 Chiloscyllium plagiosum
ATAGGAGAGGATGGAGGGAGGATAGTGGAGGAATGGAAGATGAAAAGGAGGAAATATAGGGTGTAATGGAGGGGGTGGGGGATAGGAAGAGAGGGATGGATCGGAGGGGATGGCAGTTAGGAGGAGATGAGGGATAGGAGGGGTGGGCAATTGGTGGGGACGATTGGGTAGGAGAGCATGGATGGATAGAAGGTGAGGGATGGGGGTTAGGAGGGGATGGGTGGAGAGGAAGGGGGATAGGAGGTGGAGAGGAGGGGGTGGGGGTATAGCAGGCAGAAGGCTTAATGCTTTTAAAAGGTAAGCATTTACCTATTTTTTTTTAGCCTACCCAGTGACTGCCTCCACAGCTTTGTGTGGTAGAGAATTCCACAGGTTCACTACCCCTCTGAGTGAAGAAACGTTTCTTCATCTCAGTCCTAAGTGGTCTATCCTCTATCCTAAGACTGTGTCCCCTGGTTCTAGACTCCACAATAAGGGAAAACATCCTCCCTGCATCTCGTCTGTCCAGCCCTGTTAGAATTCTGTACATTTCAATCTGATCTCAAAGTCATAGAGATATACAGCACAGAAACAGATTCTTTGGTAAAACACATCCATGATGACCATATATCCTATATAAATCTAGTCCCATTTACCAGCCCTCTGAACCCTTCCTATTCATATAACCATCCAGATGCCTTTAAAATGTTGTATTCATACTAGCTTCCACCACATCCTCTGGCAGTTCGTTCTATCCACACATCACTCTTTGCATGAAAAGTTGCCCCTTTTATATCTTTCCCCTCTAACTTGAAAGTTATGCCCTCTAGTTTTGGACACCCCACCCTGGGAAAAGATCTTGATTATTCACCCTATCCATGCCCCTCATGACTTCCTAAACCCTCAGCCTCCGAATCTCCAGGAAAAATAGCCCCAGTTATTCAGCCTCACCATATAGCTCAAATCTTCCAAACCTGGCAACATTCTCATTAATCTTTTCTGAATACTTTCAAGTTTCACAATATCCTTTCTGTCAGAGGGAGACAAGAATTGCATGCAATACTCCAAAAGTAGCTGAACCACGTACTGTACAGCCGCAACATCACCTCCCAACTGCTATACTAAATGCACTAACCAATAAAGGCAAGCATACCAAACACCTGCTTCTCTATCCTCTCTACCTGCAACTCCACTTTCAAGGAACTATGAACCTGCACTCCAAGGTCTCTTCATTCAGCAACACTCCCTAGGACCTTACCATTAAGTGTATAAGTCTTGCCCTGATTTACCTTTCCAAAATAAAGCACCTTGCATTTATCTAAATTAAACTCCATCTGCCATTCCTTGGTCCATGGCCATCCTTCTAAACTCCAGTGAATACAGGCCAAGTCAAGCCAATCTCTCCTCACTGAACAGGTCTGCCATCCCTGGAATCCATGATTTGGAGATACCAGTGTTGGACTGGGGTGTACAAAGTTAAAAATCACGCAACACCAGGTTATAGTCCAACAGGTTTAATTGGAAGCACCAGCACAACCACCTGATGAAGGAGCGACGCTCCGAAAGCTAGTGCTTCCAATTAAGCCTGTTGGACTATAACCTGGTGTTGCGTGATTTTTGACTTTGTATCCCTGGTATCAGTCGAGTGAACCTCCACTGCAAGTATATCCTTTCTTATATGAGGAGACCCAAAATGCACAATACTCCAGTTGCAACCTTACCAAGGTATAATTACTTCTGAACTGACATCCTCTTGTAATGAACGCCATTTGCTCCTTACCCTTTGTCTGCCCTTTACCCTGTGATGTATCAGGATCCATCCCCTCTCTCTCTACCCCAGCTCTCTGGCATTATGTTCAGGTTAAACTCCCAGTCTGAGTGACTGCAGCCAAGCACTGCCACCACTGGGTGTCGCTGCTTCTTTCTGTGTCTGGTAGCAATCCTGCCCAAGTTTAGGAAATTACTTTGTTCTGGGAACTTTGGAATTTCTTGCATTAATATTCCTGGGATTTTCTCATCCTTTTTCCTAATCTCCATAACAGGATACAGGGGGAGAGGATTTGTCAGTTCAGGGATTTTAGTTTCTCACCAGGCTGCAGGTATAACCCGCTCAGGTACACAGAGAATCATGTCCATCATAAGGATCCTAATCCTGTCTACACTGCAGCTGGGTTGGCCACATAGAATCCCAATAAGGAACAGGACCCAATGCCATTTCTTGCGTCTAGGAGAAAATGATGACTGCAGATGTTGGAGAGTCAGAATCGAAAAGTGTGGTGCGTTCCTGATGAAGGGCTTATGACCAAAACATCGACTCACCTACTCCTCAGATGCTGCCTGACTGACTGTACTTTTCCAGCGCCATACTTTTTGACCACATTTCCAACATCACCCACTCTAACCAGTTCAGAAAAGATTTACAAGGATGCTGCCAGGTTTGGAGGTTTTGAGCTATAGGGAGAGGCTGAATAGGCTGGGGCTATTTTCTCTGGCATGTCAGAGGCTGAGGGGTGACCTTATAGAGGTTCATAAAATCTTGAGGGGCATGTGTAGGGTGAACAGCCCTGGTCTTTTCCCCAGAGTGGGCCTGTCTGAAACTAGAAGGCATAGGTTTAGGGTGAGAGTGGAAAGATTTAAAATGGACCTAAGGGGCAACTTTTTCACACAGAAGATGGTGCCAAAGGAGGAGGTGGAAGCTTGTACAAATACAGCATTTAAAAGGCATCTGGATGGGTATATGAATAGGAATGGTTTAGAGCGATATGGGCCAAATCTGGCAAATGGGATTAGATTAATTTAGGATGTCTGTTTGGATGGACGAGTTGAACTGAAGGCTTTGTTTCCTGCTGTACTGGTCTATAACTCCATGACCTTATAAATGAGACTCCATGACCCATGAAATGAAATTGTATCCTCTCACTCTCCCCAACCTTCCAGGGTCAACTGTATAGCACATGTGAGCCCAAGGCAAGGAAGTGTCACCAAGGCAAAATAAGGAGGATGAGTAAGTAATTCATCACCTTGGGCCTGCGCTCTTTCAGTAAGATCGTAGCTGACCTGATTACTCCATATTTCCACAAACTCTCACCACCTTCTTATCAAACTTCTATCCACCTCGGACTTAAAAATATTTGAAGACTCTGCTTCTCTTGCATTTTGAGGCAGAGAGTTTCAAACACACATGACCCTTTGACAGAAAATATTTCTCTTCTTATTTGCCTTAAATGGGCAATTGCTGATTTTTAAACAGTAACCCCTTGTCCCTTCATCCTCCCAGAAGAGGAATAATCTTCCCTACATCCACCTTATCATTGCCTGAAATCAATTATTTCTTGTGTTTTACAAACCCACACACTTACACACACATACACCCTGTGTGCACACACACACACACACACACACACGTAGGCTAGCCCCACACACTGAGACAGTGTATACAGAGTAGTCTCTCACACTGAAACAGTATACACAGCCTAACCTCTTACATTAAGACAGTGTACACAGCCTAACCTCTCACACTGAGATAGTGTACACAGCCTAACCTCTTATATTGAGACAGTGTATGTTGTCCTACGTCACATTTACAGGGAACCCCCCCCGGGAGCGGGCCTGTATACAATGGGAAACTTTTTGGGAGCAGACCTGAGTTAAAAGGGACTGACCAGGAGCAGGCCTGCATTTACGGGAAGGCTACATGGGGAAGGGTCAGTGTTTACAGGAATGATTTGGAGATGCCAGTGTTGGACTGGGGTGTACACAGTTAAAAATCACACAACCCAGGTTATAGTCCAACAGATTTATTTGGAAGCACCTGATGAAGGAGAAGCACTCCAAAAGCTAATGTTTCCAAATAAACTTGTTGGACTATAACCTGGTGTTATGTGATTTTTAACTTTGTTTACAGGGAGACTTCCTGGGACCACGCCTGTGTTTACCAAGAAGCTGCCCAGGAGTAGGACATCCTCTCTATGTTAAAGTCTGGAGTTAGACGCAATAGTCGTACTACAGTCTGATCAACAACTAATGAAGGTTTAACATTTCTTTGTTGAGCAACTGGAGTTAAAAATAAAATCTTATTTGAAGACGTAAATGAGTAAAATTACTGTGGTCTTGTTGATAGTGCATCAGTGGATACCTGAAATCTGGAAAGACTTTGATGGTGTAAAATCAAATTTTATAGTTTCTTATTAAGTTGTTCCAAAAATGTTATTACAGACCTCTGGAGCAGATGGAACTTGAACCTGGGTCTCCGGGCTCAGAGATAGGGACATACTATTAAACTACAAGCGCACTAGAATTGATTTTTAGTTTTATTTTCTAATCAACCTGTTCAGGAATGCTATTACAGAACTCTGGAGCAGATGGGACTGTGACCTTATAGAAGTTTATAAAATCATGAGGGGCATTGATAGAGTGAATAGCCAAGGGTAGGGAAGTCCAAAACTAGAAGGTGTAAGTTTAAGGTGAGAGGGGAAAGATGTAAAACGGACCTGAGGGACAACATTTTCACGCAGAGGGTGGTGAGTGTATGGAATGAGCTGCCGGAGGAGCTGGCAGAGGCTGGTACAATTACAACATTTTAAAGGCGTCTGGATGGGTATATGAATAGGAAGAGTTTAGAGGTATATGGGCCAATGCTGGCAAATGGGACTAAGTCAGTTTAAAATATCTGGTCGGTATAGATGAGTTGGACCAAAGATTCTGTTTTTGTGCTGTCTAACTCTATGATTCCTGGTTCAGAGATAGGGACACTATGACTGCATTACAAGCACTCTAGAATCAACCTTTTACCCATTATTTGCACATTGCATATGGCTGTGCTCAGTTTTGTTGATTTTATGATTGTTATATCACAAGGTGTTGACAGGTTGAGAATAGCCAAATCAGAAACTTGTCCCACATTGCCCCCTATTAGCCAAGTGAACAATTACACCTAACTACTTAGGCTCTGTTCTCAATAAAAAGTGTTAAAGAATAGTAAGTGTACACACAAGATTTAAACAAAGATAAACACTGAACATTTAATATTTCCCACTTGTAAGAAGAATGACAAATTCTCTATTGATCTGTGCCATCACAGCTACAGAAAGGAAGGTTTTTGAGGAAGGTTTATCTACTGAGTCAGTATGGGTGGAAGTTAGGAACAGCAACGGAGCAGCCACCTCATTGGGGGTTTTCTACAGAGCCCCTAATAGCAGTAGGGAGATTGAAGAACTCATAGGCTGGCAAATTTTGGAAAAATGCAGATGTAGCAGGGTTGTTGTTATGGGTTACTTCAACTTTCCCAATATTGACTGGAACCTCCTTATTGCAGATGGTTTGGATGGAGCTGTTTTTGTCAGGTGTGTTCAGGAGGGTTTCCTTACTCAGTATGTAGACAGACCGACGAGGGGAGAGGCCATTTTGGATTTGGTGCTCGGCAATGAGCCAGGACAGGTGTCAGGTCTCGCGGTGGGAGAACACTTTGGTGACAGTGACCACAACTGCCTCACATTTACCATAGCCTTGGAGAGTGAAAGGAGCAGTTACCAAGGGAAGATATTTAATTGGGGAAAAGGAAATTATGACGCTATCAGACAGGAGTTGGGAAGTACAGATTGGGAGCAAATGTTCCACAGAAAGGGCACAACAGACATGTTTAAGGAGCAGATGTTGCAAGTGATGCACAAGTTTGGTCCTCTGAGACAGGCAAGAAAGGGTAAGATTAAGGAGCCTTGGATGATGAGAACAGACGAGCTTCACATCAAAAGGAAAAAGGCAACTTATGTAAGGTGGAGGAAGCAAAGATCTGGCACAGCTTTAAAGGATTACAGGCTTACTAGAAAGGAGCTCAGAAATGGACTGAGGAGAGCCAGGAGGGGGCACGAAAAAGGCTTGGCAGGAAGGATTAGGGAGAACCCAAAGGCATTTTACTCATACGTGAGGAATAAGAGAATGATCAGGGAGAAGGTAGGGCCGGTCAGGGATAGCGGAGGGAACATGTGCGTGGAGTCTGAGCAGATAGGGGAAGCCCTAAATGAGCTTTTTGCTTTGGTTTTCACCAAGGAAAGGGACCCTGTTGTGAATGAGAACTTTGAGGAGTTGGGATACAGGCTGGAACAGATCAAGATTGATGAAGTTGATGTGCTGGAAATTTTGGCAAACATTAAGATTGATAAGTCCCCAGGGCCAGACCAGATTTATCCTCGGTTGCTCCGGGAAGTGAGAAAGGAGGTTGCTAAGCTGCTGGCGAAGATCTTTGCTTCTCCACTCTCCACTGGAGTCGTACTGGAGGATTGGAGGGAGGCAAATGTTGTTCCTCTTTACAAGAAGGAAAATAGGGAAATCCCTAGCAATTACAGACCAGTCAGTCTTACGTTTGTGGTCAGCCGGTTTTGGAAAGAATTCCGAGGGACAGGATTTATGACTATTTGCAAAAGTATAGCGTGGTTAAAAGCAGTCAGCATGGTTTTGTGAGGGGCAGGTCTTGCCTCACAAATCTTATTGAGTCCTTTGAGGAGGTGATGAGACAGGTCAATGAAGGTCGAGAGTGGATGTATATGGACTTCAGCAAGGCATTTGATAAGCTTCCCCATCGTAGGCTCATTCATAAAGTCAGGAGGTATGGGATACAGCGAGATTTGGCTATCTGGATTCAGAATTGCTTGGCTGACAGAAGGCAAAGATTGGTTGTAGATGGAAAGTATTGTGCCTGGAGGTCAATGGTGAGTGGTGTCCTGCAGGTTTCTGTTCTTGGGCCTCTGCTCTTTGTAGTTTTTATAAATGACTTGCATGAGGAGGTTGAGGGGTGGGTTAGTAAATTTGCAAATGACACAAAGATTGGACGTGCCGTTGATAGTATCGAGGGCTATTGCAGGCTGCAGCGCGACACAGACAGGATGCAGAGCTGGGCTGAGAAGTGGCAGATGGAGTTCAACCTGAATAAATGCAAAGTGATGCATTTTGGAAGGTTGAACTTGAATGCTGAATATAGGATTAAAAACAGGATTCTTGGCAGTGTGGAGGAACAGAGGGACCTTGGTGTTCAAGTGCATAGATCCCTCAAAGTTGCCACCCAAATAGATAGGGTTGTTAAGAAAGCACATGGTGTTTTGGCTTTCATTAACAGGGGGATCGGGTTTAAGAGCCGCGAGGTTTTGCTGCAGCTCTTCAAGACCCTGGTGAGACCACACTTGGAATATTGTGTTCAGTTCTGGTTGACCTATTATAGGGAAGACACAGAGGCTTTGGAGAGGGTGCAAAGAAGGTTCACAAGGATGCTGCCTGGACTGGAGGGCTTGTCTTACGAAGAAAGGTTGAAAAAACACGGACTTTTCTCTCTGGAGGGAAGGAGGAAGAGAGGTGACCTGATCGAAGTATACAAGGTAATGATAGAGTCAATAGCCAGAGACTTTTCCCCAGGGCAAAATTGACTGGCACGAGGGGTCATAATTTTAAGATATTAGGAGGAAGGTAAAGAGGAGGTGTCAGAGTTAGATTCTTTACGCAGAGAGTGAATGCATGGAATGCGTTGCCAGCAGTGGTGGTGGAAGAAAAGTCATTAGGGACATTGAAGCGACTACTGGACATGCACATGGACAGCAATTAATTAAGGGATGCATAGGCTAGGTTATTTTATTTTAACTTAGGAATAATCCTCAGCACAACATCATGTGCCGAAGGGCCTGTTCTGTGCTGTACTTTTCTATGTTCTATGATCAGATGTATGGTTATAACTGTCTTATGTAAGATGAGAGTTGTTCCTGATGACACGTCCTGAGCCAGTATGCTGTGGGCTATGGTGATCCTTCCTGAACCAGACCACATTCTCAAACATTCAGACTTCTGTGAAACCAGCAAGCAGCATTCGGAGCAGATGACAGGCTTCTACCTGACTGCAATGAGAGACCAGCTGTGTGTCAAATGTTGACTGATCTTAGCCTGGCAGATGATGAGTACACTCAACAAATTGATTGGACATTGAATGATAAACCATGAATTTGGACTAGGCCTTTCACATGACACAGCCAATGTAGCAGTTCTCTGGTTCCCCACCTGGTTGTATTGTGTGGTGCGTCAGATGTGGAAGGATCGTTTATAATTGGGAGTGTAGTGCTGGAAAAGCACAACAGGTCAGGCAGCATCCGATGATCAGAAGAATCGTCATTTTGGGCAAAAGCCCTTCTTCAGGAGCTCATTCCTGATGAAGAGCTTTTGCCCGAAGCATCGACTTCATTCCTGAAGAAGGGCTTTTGCCCGAAACATCGATTCTCCTGCTCCTGAGATGCTGCCTTACCCGCTGTGCTTTTCCAACACCACATTCTTGACTCTAATCTCCAGTAATTGCTTGGATGAAGGTGAGGGGGGAGGTGTGGGTGCAGGTTTTGCACTTCCTGTAGTGGTAGGGGGAGGTGCTGGGAGTGGGGTGTGAGCTAGTGGGGGGCATGGATCTGACAAAGAACAAAAAGAACAAAGAAAATTTACAGCTCAGGTATGGCCTTTCGACCCTCCAAACCTGAGCCGATCCAAATCCACAGTCCAAACCTGTCGCTCAATTCCTAAGCATCTGCATCCCTCTGCTCCTCACCTACTCATGAATATATTCAGATGCATCTTAAATGAATCTATTGTGCCTGCCTCTACTACCTCTGCTGGCAATGCATTCCAGGCACCTACCACCCTCTGTGTAAAGTACTTGCCACGTGTGTCCCCGTTAAACTTTTCACCTCTCACCTTGAAAGCGTGACCTCTTGTTATTGAATCCTTCACCCTGGGGAAAAAGCTTATCTCTATCTATCCTGTCTATTCCCTTCATAATTTTGTAAGCATCAATCAGGTCCCCCCTCAATCTCCTTTTTTCTAATGAAAACAATCCTCAATTACTCAGCCTCTCTTCATAGCTAGCACATTCCATACCAGGCAACATCCTTGTAAACCTTCTCTGCACCCTCTCCAAAGCGTCCACATCCATTTGGTAATGTGGTGACCAGAACAGTACACAGTATTCTGAATGCGGCTGAACCAATGTCTTATACAATTTTAACATGATCTGCCAGCTCTTATATTCATTACCCCATCTGATGAAGGCAAGCATACTATATGCCTTCTTGACCACTCTATCCACCTGTGCAGCAATCTTCAGGGTATAATGGTTCTGAACTCCCAGATCTCTCTGCTCATCAACATTTCCCAAGGCTCTTCAGTTTACTGTATAATTTGATCTAGAATTATGGCATCACCTCACATCTGCCTGGATTGAACTCCATCTGCCACTTCTCTGCCCAACTCACCAGTCTATCTATATTCTCCTGTATTCTTTGACAGTCCCCTATGCTTTCTGTTACTCCACCAATCTTTGTGTCATCTGCAAACTTGCTGATCAGACCAACAGTGCCCTCTTCCAGATCATTTATGTATATCACAAACAGCAGTGGCCTCAGCACTGATCTCTGTGGAACACCACTGGTCACTTTTCCCCCTTTCGAGAAACTCCCTTCAACTACTGCTCTCTGTCTCCTGTTGCTCAACCAGTTCTTTATCCACCTGGCTAGAACACTCTGCATACTATGTGACTTCACTTTCTCCCATTAGTTTACTATGGGGAACCTTATCAAACGCCTTACTAAAGTCCATGTATATGACATCTACAGTCCTTCCCTCATCTATCAACTTGGTCACTTCCTCAAAGAACTCTATTAGGTTGGTAAGGCACGATCTCCCCCGCACAAAGCCATGTTGCCTATCACTGATAAGTCTATTCTTTCCCAAATATAAATAGATTTTATCCCTCAGTACCTTCTCCAGTACCTTTCCCACCACTGACATCAGGCTCGCTGGTCTGTAGTCACCTGGAATATCCCTATTACCCTTCTTGTTCAAGAGGACAACATGAGCAACTCTCCAGTCCTCCGGCACCTCACCTGTGTTTAAGGATGCTACAAAGATATCTGTCAGGGCCCTAGCTATTTCCTCTCTCGCCTCCCTCAGCAACCTGGGATAGATCCCATCCGGTCCTGGGGATTTATCCACCTTAATAATCTCTAGCCTACCCAACACATCTTCCCTACTTATGTCAACATGATCCAGAGTAACCAAACTTCTATCTCTAATCTCAACATTCATCATGTCCCTCTCCTCAGTGAACACTGATGCAAAGTAATCATTCAGAATCTCACCCATTTTCTCAGGTTCAACACACAGCCTTCCCTCCTTATTCTTTAGTGAACCAATCCTTTCTCTAGTTGCCTGCTTGCTTCTTATATCAGAATAAAATGCTTTGAGATTCTCCTTAATTCTGCTTGCTAAAGCTACTTCATGACCCCTTATGGCCCGCTTGATTCCTCGTTTAAGACTGGTCCTACTCTCCCGATATTCCTCCAGGGTCTGTTCTGTTCTTAGCTGCCTGGACCTTATGTATGCTTCCCTTTTCCTCTTGGCTAGTTGTACAATTTCTCCTGGCATCCACGGTTCACGACTCTTGCCATTCCTATCCTTTGTTTTCAACGAGACATGCCTATCCTGCACTATCTTTAACCTATCTTTGAAAGTCTCCCACATATCAAATGTGGAGTTCCCTTCAAATAGCTGTGTCCAATCCACATTTCCCAGCTCCTGCCTAATTTTGATATAATTGGCCTTGGCCCAGTTTAATACTCGTCCCTTAGGACCACTCTCATCTTTGTCTATGAGTATTCTAAAACTTACAGAAGTGGCCACTGTTCCCAAAGAAATCCCCCACTGCAACTTCTCCCCTGGCCTGGCTCATTCCCCAACATCAGGTCCAATATGGCTCCTTCCCTTGTCAGACTATTGACATACTGCTCTCAAAAACTTTCCTGGATGCTTCTTACAAATTCTGTCCCATCCAGACCTCTGACACTAAGTGTATCTCAGTCAATGTTCAGAAAATTAAAGTCTCCCATCACCACTGCCCTGTTGCCTCTACATTTTCCATAATCTGTTTACCTATTTGTTCTTACACCTCATGCTCACTGTTGGGAGGCCTGTAATACAGCCAGAACAATGTAATTGCATCCTTCTTATTTTTCAGCTCCACCCATAATGCCTCACCACTCAAGCCCTCCATAGTGTCCGCCATCAGCACAGCTGTGATATTATCCCTGACCAGCAACGCAACACTTCCCTCCCTGTCCTGTCTGAAGCGACTATATCCTGGAACATTTAGTTGCCAATCATGCTCTTCCTTCAACGAAGTCTCTGTGATTGCAATAATGTCACACTCCCAGGCACCAATCCAAGCCCTAAGTTCATCTGCCTTACCCACTATACTCCTTGCATTCAGGCCACCAGTCATTTGCTCTCTGCCTACTCTTCCCCTTATTAATGCTAACTTCATGATTCTTACAGTCTCCAGTTTCCACCTTGCTGTCTACTTGTCTTCTCTTCTGGTTCCCAGCGCCTGCCATATTAGTTTAAAACCTCCCCAACAGCAGTAGCAAAAACTCCACCAAGGATATTAGTTCCAGTCTGGTTCAGGTGTAGACTGTCCAATTTGTAATAATCCCACCTTCCCCAGAACCGGTCCCAATGTCCAACAAATCTGAGCCCCTCCCTCCTACATCATCCCTCAAGCCATGTGTTCATCCTGCCTATTTTTTCATTTCTACGCTGGCTAGCACATGGCACTACCTTTGAGGTCCTCCTTTTTAACTTCTCTCCTAGCTCCCTGAATTCTTCTTTCAGGACCTCATCTCGTTTTTTTACTTATATTGTTGGTGTCTATATGCACCAAGACAACTGGCTGTTCACCCTCCCCTTTTAGAAAGCTCTGCAGCCGATTGGTGACATCCCTGACCCAAGCACTTGGGAGGCAACATACCATTCGGGAGTCCCATTTTCAGCCACAGAACCGCCTATCTACTCCCCTTACAATAGAATCCCCTATGACTGTGGCCCTATGAGTCTTTTACCCACCCTTCTGAACAGCAGTGCCTGCCACGGTGCCATGATCTTGGCAATTGCTGCTCTCCCCTGGTGAGCCATCTCCCCCATGAGTATCCAAAACAGTATTACCTGTTTTGGAGGGAGATGACCGCAAGGGAAACCTGCACTCCCTTCCTACTCTTTTTCTGCTTTTTGTCACCCATCCACTGTCTCTCTCTCTCAGCAACTCGAAACTGTGGTGTGTCCAGTTCACTAAATGTGCTATCCACGACCTCCTCAGCATCACAGATGCTCCACAGTGAGTCAATCTGCAGCTCCAGAGCCGTCATGCGGTTGTACAAGAGCTGCAGCTGGACGCACTTCTTATAAGTGTAAGAGTCAGGAACGTCAGCCACGTCCCTGAGCTCCCACATCAAGCAAGAGGCACATGCCACAGGTCTCTAGTCCCCTGCCATTGTAAGCCTTAGCTTTATATCAACTAACTAAAACCAAACAATGCAAGAAAAGAAATGACAAGGGAGTCATAGAGGGAATGGTCTCTTAGGAACACTGATAGGGGTGGGAAAGGAAATATATCTTTGGTGGTGAGGTCCGTTTGTAGGTGGCGGAGGATGATGTGAGGTATATGGAGGTTGGTGGGGTATAAGGTGAGGACTGGGGGTTCTGATCTTGTTAGGAGGGGTGGGGTTCAAGGGCGGACGTGCGGGAAGTGGAGGAGATATGCTGGAGGGCATCGTCGACCACGTGGGAAGGGATATTGGAATAAGGAGGCCATCTGGGATTTTCTAACCGGAATTGGTCATCCTGGGAACAGATAGAGGAATTGGGAATAAGGGATGGTGGTTTTACAGGAGGTAGGGTGGGAGGAGGTGGGCTTGTCGTAGATGTCCATGGTTAGTCGGTTAATGGAGAGTAGGATGTGGAAGGATCCTTTGGGGCCTTGGACAGAAGTGAGGGGGGAGTTGTGGGTGCAGGTTTTGCACTTCATGCAGTGGCAGGGGAAGGTGCCGGGAGTGGGGTGTGGACTGGTGTGCGGTGGAGATCTGACAAGAGAGTCACAGAGGGAATGGTCATACCACACTCTCAACTTTGACCTTCACATCTGCAGTCCTCATTTGCTCCTCCTGGTTGTATTGTAGGCCAAAGAACTGGCTGATTTCTACATAGCAACCACTTTCAAATGGCAATATGCTTTGGTCTTTTGCTTGGAGAAGGGACTAAGTCCCAGTTTATTTCTGCACTTCTAAAGTCTTTTTCTTTTATTTATTCATTCATAAAATATGGGCATTGCTGGTTGGGCCAGAATTTGCTGCCTGTCCTAAGTTGCCCCTTGAGAAGGTGGTGGTGAGCTGCCTTCTTGAGCCACTGCAGTCCTTGTGCTGTTGGGATATTCACAATGCTGTTAGGGAGGGAGTTTCAGAGTTTTGATTTCACAACTTGCTGCAGTTTCTGACTTGCTTTTGTGTAGCCACACTACTTACATGGCTCATTCTCATCAGGATGTTTATAGTAGGAGATTCAGTGATGGTCATGGCATTGAATGACGAGAGGTGATGGTTTGATTTTCTCTTGTTGAAGATGCTTATTGTCTGACAGTTGTGTGTCATGAATATTATTTGTCATTTAACAACTATATATTGTCTAGCACTTGCTGCATTTGGACATGGACTGCTTCAGTATCTGAGGAGCTGCAAGAATTGAACTTTGTGAAATCATCAGTGAACATCCCTACTTCTGACCTTAAAGTGGAGGGAAGGTCATTGATGAAGCAGCTGGAGTCAACATACAACATTTTTATACTGAAATTAAAATAGATGATCTAGTCGTTATCAGACCATGTTTGGTGCACAAATTTACTGCCAGTTTTCTGACACTATAACAGGATTATATTTCAAAAAATATTTCATTGGTTGAAAGGAACATTCTGAGGACTTGAAATTATATATTCATTCTAGACTAGGAAGAGGCCAAACAATCCATTCAATGCAACAAAAAAGGTAAAGTCACCATAGTCTTACCAGACCATAGGGCTGGCTCTCTCATTAGCGAGAGAGAGAGAGAGAGAGAAACAGATAGATAACTGGCAATGAAGGGAGAGGTTGAGAAGGATACTGAAAACAATAAATGCTGGCAATCACAGCTGGCCATGCAGCATCCATGGAGAGAGAGTCAGCTAAAGTTGTGAGTCGAGATGAATCTTCATCAGATAACCCCCAACATTTGTTGTCTTCAGTACAGATTCCAGCATCTGCAGCAATTTGCTACTAGTTTGAGAAGGAGAAACCCTCATAGTAATCTCAAACTGTGTAAGAATTGAACCCACAGTGCTGGCATCACTCTGTATCACAAACTGAGCTATAAAAGCAGTGGACTGCAAAGGCTGGAGATTTGAACATGATGTGGTCATCACCCCATTCTATCCCTGATGGGTTTGCAGGTTCACATCTCTCAAGTGCTCCATCCCATTTCTCTTCAAGTTCAAGTCCTCCTCCTCCCCATCTAACTCTATCTGCTTGTATGTTTTTTGTATGTTTCCTCAACCCACTCCCTTCCACCACTCATTCATCCTGCAATATCGATATGACGGCGGAAAAGACCGATGATCTCCGGAACGAGCCGAAAGCCGTGCTCAGGTCCCAGAAAGAACCGAGAAGCACCGAAAGCGCTCCCTGGAAAAGATAACCCGCCTGTGACGTAGCTTTCCTCCCACGGACTATTCCGAAACGACCGAAGGTTCCCGAACGCACCATCCCCTCCCTGGGAGGGACGGAGGTGTATGGCGGAAATTGCCGAGAGGGTTCGTTGGTGGCCGAGGGGCTGTTCGGATGGGAAGGGCCGTAAGGATCGTGGGGAGGAGGAGGAGACGGCGGAATCCGCCGAAGATTGCCGAGGCGGCCATCTTGCCGGGTTCAGATAGTGAGAGGGAGAGTGGGGTTCCGGCTTTCTCCTCAGAGGCGAAAGTCCGGGCGCCGGCGGGCATCGAGAGGGAGGGAGAGAGAGTAAGAGATAGGGGGCAATAGTAAGAACCGGGGCAGGAGGGTAACGGGGGTGGGGGAAAGAGGGAGGTGAAAGTAAGATACAAACACCCGGGTGTGTATTGGTGTTTTAACCCCCGCCCCCACCGACCCAAACCCCTGACCCCACAAGTTTGCGGAGATCTCCCTCCGGAATCCTCCCCGGCCCCTGAAGCCTCGGGGCTCGAGTGAAGAACAAACCGGGTTGCGCCTAAGTTCCGCCGCAGATGTGAGGACCCCCCCCCCCCGCCCTTTCCAATCCCGACAGGGCAACTTTTATTGTAATTTTATTTGTTAGTTTTAATGATCTTTATACGATTTTCTTTCTGCTGGAATCTCTTACCTGTCAGCACCAACGCTGCAATTCTGTTTTTTTTGTCCCTGATATTTGATCATTTCAAACTAGTTTGTTTTAGGGGCAGTTAGATGTCTCTGTGCGCTGTAAATATTCTCTAGTGTTCCTCCCCCCCCTTTTTTTTATTTAAAAAGTTTTTGTTTCCTCTCTGAGCGTGTGTGGGATCCCTTTTCAAAGTCCAGAGATGACCACCAGAACACCGTTACCTCCACTCAATGAGTCTGATCAGGTAAGCCCTTCTACACTTTACAGATCATTTAAACTCCCTTGCCAGTGTATTTTCTAGCAGATGATTTGTTCAGTGATTTATATTCACCGATTAGGAACCCTGGGTTTTGGGGAAAGATTGTATGTGTTGTGTTGGGAGGGTATCAATCTCTTGGGTCTGCTCCCCTCTCAACACACTTCCATTCGTGCAACCCCCCGTTTACCCTCTAACTTTGTTTTGCCACTGTCCTATTTCTGTCATTACCTTTGGATGTCAGTGCCTAGGAGTGCATTAAATATTTAGAGGGGGTCTTTCCTTCCCTCCTGCGTTCACCTCCCCGCCTGTCTAATTCAACCGAACCCAGAATGTCTAAGGTCATGTTGCACGGTCCTTTGTAAATTTATGTTGATGGATTTTGTGTCTCTGTTCTCTGCCCCTTCTGTCCTGAAGCTGTCACCCCTCAACTGAGGGAATTGACAGGTTTGGGGGCAGCTGAGTGTGAACATGGAACCTGAAGTGCATCTTGCTGACTGTGGCGGACAAGTGATGCTCAATATCTGAAATAAAAACAAAGTGCTTGAGAAACTCAGGAGGTCTGGCAACATCTGTGGGACAGAATTAATGTTTCAAGTCCAATATGACTGTTTTCAAACATTGATGGTTTGTAGAAGCCTGGACAAGTGAGTGTTGTGGTTGAAGGCTTGGGAGAGATGAAGTGCTTCATAGTTTCAGTTGAATTCTGAGAGAAGGAAATGTGTTGCTGGAAAAGCGCAGCAGGTCAGGCAGCATCTAGGGAACAGGAGAATCGACGTTTCGGGCATTAGCCCTTCTTCAGGCTAATGCCCGAAACGTCGATTCTTCTGTTCCCTAGATGCTGCCTGACCTGCTGCGCTTTTCCAGCAACACATTTCCATCTCTGATCTCCAGCATCTGCAGACCTCACTTTCTCCTCAATGAATTCTGAGAGAACTCAAGGGAAGTGTGCTTTGTCTCTTTTTAGTATTTTCTGTTGTTGGTTGCTATATCTCTATACAGTTCATGATGTAGAATTGTTGTCTTGTGCAATTTCATGCATTTTTAAAAAATAAACAAAGAGCGTTGATGTTTTATGAGTCATAAGTGAAAGTTGTGTACCCCCTCCCCCATGTGGGTGAGTGTGGTTATGCCGGAAGCTCTCTTGTTTACATGCTTTACTTTTGGTCAGTTGAATTTGTTACTGAGCCAGTCTCTTGGGATGTGAAAGCAGATTGAATGTTGCAAGCAGACACAAAACAGACAAGCCTGCCTTGGTATCTCTTTTCCTTCACTACATTAATTAGTACAGTGTGTCCTCCAGGAAAAGGGGCCTGGGTTTTCTTTTCAGTCTGAACAAAATCTACCATTGCTTTCCCTATAACTCATTATTGTTACAGTTAATTGGACTGGCAAGTAAGTACAGGAAAGGGAACTGCAGAGTCTGCCCTGATTTTTCCCCATCTACCAGAGAGCAGCTGATTGGGCAAAAATTGGCAATGAACCGCCGGTCTTCCTGGCTTGTGAAGCTCACTGCCATCTCATTCGGTGTGTTTCTCGGTCTGGCTAGAAAGACATGGCCGAGGATGGTGGTCCTTGTTAGAACAGAACCATATTGAAGATAATTCGAGCAATTGCAACCGGCTTCCATGGATATGGTTTGCTCAATGGAATCTTTCAGTTGTTGTACTGTAGAAACCTTTTGATAATTCGTAGACTAACAGGGCTGTACAGGAACTGTTAGTATCAAGAGACAATGATGAGGACATCACAGATAAAATAAATATAGAATCATAGAATTTGTACAGTGTGGCCCATTGAGTCAAGACTTATGCACTTTATGGGAAGGTCCGAGGAAGTGTTGCTGAACAGAGAGACCTTGGAATGCAGGTTCAGAGCTCCTTGAAAGTCAAGTCGCAGGTAGATAGAATTGTGAAGAAGGTGTTGGTATTCTTTTCTTTATTGGTCAGAGTATTGAGTACAGAAGTTGGGAGGTCATGTTGCGGCTGTATGGGACATCGGTTAGGCCACTGATGGAATATTGCATGCAGTTGTGGTCTCCTTCCGACCAGAAAGATGTTGTGAAACTTGAAAGGGTTCAGAAAAGATTTACAAGGATTTTGCCAGGGTTGGAGGATTTGAGCTTTAGGGAAAGGCTGAACAGGCTGGGGCTGTTTTCCCGGGAGCGTCGGAGGCTGAGGGCTAACCTTATAGAGGTTAATAAAATCATGAGGGGCATGGATTGGGTAAATAGACAAAGTCTTTTCCCTGGGGTCGGGGAACTAGAGGGCATAGGTTTAGGGTGAGAGGGGAAGGATTTAAAAGAGATCTAAGGGGCAACATTTCATGCAGAAAGTGGTACATTATGGAATGTGCTGCCAGAAGAAGTGGTGAAGGCTAGTACAATTGCAACATTTGAAAGGCATCTGGATGGGTATATGAATAGGAAGGTTTGGAGGGATATGGGCCGGGTGCTGGCAGGTGGGACTAGATTGGGTTGGGATATCTGGTCGGTATGGACAAGTTGGGTCTGTTTCCGTGCTGTACATCTGTATGACTGAGTCCACACTGACTCACCAACAAGCATCCAATCTGTACATTTCCAATGGTTAATCCACTTAGCGTGCACACTATGGCAATAGCATGACCAATCCACCCAACCTGTACATCTTTGGACTGTAGGAGGAAATCCATGCCGAAAGTGCGGAGAGAATGCCTGTGTGAAGTTTGCACAGTCGTCCGAGGGTGGAATTGAACTCAGATTTCTGGCGCTGTGAGGCAGCAGTGCTAACCACTGAGCCACCATATGGCCAAGAGTTTCGGAATATCAGTCAAACTCTTGATTAGAATCTTGCTTAAAAAATTAGTTAAAGGATGTTTGTTGAATTGATGTTTTGTGATTTGTGATATTTGTTTCTGATAGGTTTAATATTTTGAAGATTTAGGTGCTAACGTCAAGTCGTGATTTGTACATTGTATAGATTGCCTCTCATATGTTCAGAGATTTAAATGCATGACATACATTCCCCGTTCCTATAATAAAGAAGTGATTAATATTGGTGAAATTTCTTACTTACCCTGTGATTTCAAATTGCCTCGAACTTTTGAAGTGTTGACAGATTTTGTTCTCAGTCCAAATAGCTAATGTTGGTTCACATTGCAGCAGAGAGCTGCCAGAACGGATCCATGACCAGCTCTAAATCAATGTTTCTTTTACTTAAGTTAAAAAAAGTTCAAGTTGAGGTATAACAAAGGGCATCCTCAAAGAGAGGGAGTGGGACGCCATAAGTCACATCCTGGAGATTTGTGTAAACATTGGGAAGCCCCCGTCAGACAACAATTCTTTATCACTTTGATTACTGTCATTCCTGCTTGTGTTGGAGGCAGCAGGTGAAGAAATGAAAAGCAGGGTGTATGAAGTTAGCTGATGTAAACTGGTGCCATCAGCACCCTTGCGTTAGGGAGAGAAGGAAGTAGTAGCTGATGAAGACCGTTCTCAGATTGTCAGGACGTTTCATAATCTATGGAATTATTATGACAGCAAACATAACATCCAAATCTCAGACAGCAAACTCTTGTCACAGGGATGCTGGTCCAGAGAGGAAACTGGGCCCAGGACATTAGGGAAGCCCACTTTCTTCCAATACTGCTCTTTGTGGGCCCTTTAACATCCATCTTACCAGCCTATTTGTTTACTGTTTGAGCTGAATGACAGCACTACCTGATGACTGATCTACTGCTGAGCTAACCTTTTTGACCAGGCAAGTGTGTGGCAATTGAGTGAGGACAATGTTCAGTATTAACTTTCTTTGTCCTTTACTAGTGTCTCAGGCGCAGAGGCCTTTGTGACTGCGGAACCAGTATCCTGGCAAAGAGCGACAAACACTTCATTGTGCATTTCCCCGCTCCCACACCTAGTGATTGTAAAATGGTTCTGATGAATGACAGTCAGAAATTTTCAAGTATTTTGTGAAAGTGAGAAATAGAATAAAGTTTGATAATGTTTGGCTGGAATTGACTGACATAGGACCATCAATCATTTTGAGTTCTAACTCTGATTAGAATGTTCTTTTGTATGTTGTGGCACAAGATGCATTCCTGGTCAGGTGGATAATATTCAGCAACCCTAATCAGTGTAAGACTGGTGTATTTCTCACTTTATGGTAGGCCTCATTGCTAAGAGACTGGTGAATATTTAACAGTCAACACTGACTGTGGAAATATCTGTCATGTATTGGAAGAAAGAAAGTGCATTTATAGAATATATTTCTTGATGTCAGAACATCCTCAAGTGTTTTACAGCCAATCAAGGCATTTTGTTTGAAATGTAGACTCTATTGCAATGTTGGAACTGCAGAATTCGGTCTGTGCAAACCAGGGTTCCAGGAATGAGATTAAAGAGCAAATCCTGTGACTTTGGTATTGGATGAGAGATAGATATTGGCCAAAAAATTTGAAGATATTTGCTTCTCTGCTGCATTCAGGAAGGTGCCTTGTGAACTTGCCTATCTATCCTGAGAAATCTTGGGTCAAAAGGTTTGGGGAGATTAATCCCCCCCTACCTCTTCAACCAGGACTACATCAAGTTGCAGTGTCAAATTCCTGGCTTGCCCTGTACAGCCCTCTGATTTGGGTGAACACAAGATGTGTAAAAGCAGAAGTAGGACATTCAGCCCATTGAATCTGTTCCGCCATTTGGTGAAATCATGACTAATCTGACAATCCTCAGCTCCACTTTCCTGCCTTTTTCCCATAACCATTGAATCTCTTATTGATTAAAAATCTGTCTATCCCAATCTTGAATATACTTAACAACCCAGCTTCTACCATAAACCCTCTGTCGTAAAGAATTCCACAAATGCACTATCCTCCTCTGTCCTCATTAGTCACCCTTGACTTTGAGATTGTGCTTTCTGGTCCTAGACTCCCTGCATCTACCCTGTCAGCTTCCTGAAGAATCTTAGATATTTCAATAAGGTCTCCTTTCATTTTCCAATGAATACCAGCCCAAGTAAGTCATTCTCTCTTTGTAAGACAGTCACTCCATACCTGGGATAAATATAGTGAGCTTTCTCTGGATTGCTTCCACTGCCAGTATGCTTCCAAGGATTAGCTTTTGAGCAGCGCTCTGAAAGCTAGTGCTTCCAAATAAACCTGTCGGACTATAACCTGGTGTTGTGATTTTTAACTTTGTCCGCCCCAGTGCAACACCAGCTTCTTCACAGTATGTTTTCCCTTAGTTAGGGGAATCAGAACTGTCCGTGAACCACCGAAGATTCAGCCATGTCTGGCAGCTTGTAATAAAGCTGCTTTGTATGTGTGACAGTCATTCTGTTATGCTGATGGTAGTATACTTGTTCATGTTAAATTGTGTGTGAGAGAAACTGCAGTTTCCATGGCATATCCACAGCACTACCTTGAGTGGTTCTGATTTCCAGTGGCAGGAACAATAGGTAATCAATTGACTTTGGTCAAATATCCACTGTTACTGTTGTGTTTGAGTTTGATTTATTGTTGTCACCCGTACCAAAATACAGTGAAAAGTGTTGTTTTGCGTGCTGTACAGGAGATGGTACCATGCACTGGTGGTGGCAGGACAGTGCAGGATACAGAGTTACAGTCACAGAGTAAGTGCAGAGAAAGAGATCAGAATTAGCATTTGAGAGGTCCATTCAAAAGTTTGATAACAGCTGTCCTTGAATCTATTTGTAGGTCATAGAGTCACAGAGATGTACAGCATGGAAACAGACCCTTCTGTCCACCTTGTTCATGCCAACCAGATATTGTAACCTAATCGAGTCCCATTTGCCAGTACTTGGCCCATATCTCTCCAAATCCTTCCTATTCATATACCTATCCAGATGCCTTTTAAATGTAATTGTAGCAGCGTCCAGCACTTCCTTTGGCAGGTTATTCCATGCACATACCATCCTCTGCATGAAAAAGTTGCCCCTTAAGTCCCTTTTAAATTTTTCCCTTCTCAAATTGAACCTATACTGTCTAGTTCTAGACTCCACCACCCCAGGGAAAAGACCTTGTCCATTTACCCTATTCATGCCTCTCATGATTTCATAAACCTCTTTCAGGTCACTCCTCAGCCTCTGATGGTCCAGGAAAAACAGCCCCAGCCTATTCAGCCCTTCCGTGTAGCTCAGACCCTTTAACCCTGGCAACATCCTTGTATATCTTTTCTGAACCCTTTCAAATTTCACAACATCATTCCTATAGGATGGAGACCAGAATTGCATATAATATTTGTATTCAAACATCTGCCTAATGGAATAGGGTGGAATAGAGTCTAACCAGGATGTAGGTTTGCTTGCTGAGCTGGAAAGTTTGTTTTCAGACGTTTCGTCACCATATTAGGTAACATCAGTGAGCCTCTGGATGAAGCACTGATAGTATTGCCCGCTTTTTATTCATGTGGTTAGGTTTCCTTGGGTTGCGGACATCATTTCCTGTGGTGACATCATTTCCTGTTCATTTTCTCATGAGGTGGTAGATGGGAACCAAGTCAATGCATTTATTGGTAGAGTTCCGGTTGGAATGCCATGCTTTTAGGAATTCTCCTGCATGTCTCCATTTGTCTTGTTCTGGGATGGATGTGTTGTCCCAGTCGAAGTGGTGTCCTTCCTCATCTGTATGTAAAGATATAGTGAGAGTGGGTCATGTCTTTATTGTGGCTAGTTAATGTTCATGTATCCTGGTGGCTAGTTTTCTGCATGTTTTTCCAATGTGTAGTGTTTGTTACAGTTCTTGCAAGGTATTTTGTAAATGACAAGAGTTTTGCTCATCTGTATAGGGTCTTTCAAGTTCATTAGCTGCTGTTCTAGTGTGTTGGTGGGTTTGTGGGCAACCATGATGCCAAAGGGCCTGAGTAGTCTGGCAGTCATTTCCGAGATGTCTTTGATTTGGGGAGATTGGCTTGGGTTTCTGGATGTGTTTTGTCTGCTTGTTTGGGTTTGTCGCTGAGAAATCGGCGGACTGTGTTCATTGAGTACCGATTCTTTTTGAATATACTGTATAGATGATTTTCCTCTGCTCTGCATAGTTCCTCTGTGCTGCAGTGTGTGGTGGCTTGTCAAAATAATGTTCTATTGCAGCTTCGTTTGTGGATATTAGGATGATTGCTTCTGCAGTTCAATATTTTGTCCGTATGTGTTGTTTTCCTATAGACACTGGTTTGAAGTTGCCCATTGGCTGTTTGCTCTACTGTGACATCTAGGAATGGCAGTTTGTTGTTGTTTTCCTCCTCTTTAGTGAATTTTATGACAGTAAGGGTATTATTGATGGTCTTGAAGGTTTCCTCTAAATTTGTTTCGTTTAGTGATGACAAAGGTATCCTAAATGTAGCGGACACAAAGTTTGGGTTTGGGACTTGAACAAACAGCTCTGCCAATCATCCAACCAGCGTCTACAGGAAAACAACACGTGGACCAAATAATGAACTATAGAAGCAATCATCCCAATGTCCACAAATGAAGCTGCATTAAAACATTATTTCAACAAGCCACCACACACTGCAGCACAGAGGAACTACGAAGAGCAGAGGAAAATCACCTATACAATGTATTCAAAAAGAATGGGTACTCAATGAACACAGTCCGCTGATTTCTCAGCAACAAACCCAAACAAGCAGACAAAACACACCCAGAAACCCTAGCCACTCCCCCTACATCAAAGACATCTCAGAAATGACTGCCAGACTACTCAGACCTCTTGGCATCATGGTCGCCCACAAACCCACCGACACAGTAAAACAGCAGCTAATGAACTTGAAAGTTTTACAAGATCAACCAGGGAGGTTTTTCTGGCGAGGTTGTTATGTTTGTTAAATACTATGGATATTGGCATTCTGAGACAAGCCTAGAAAGTCCTCAAGAAGCTCAGCATGTCTGACATTATCTGTGGAGAGAAAAACAGAGTCAAATGAATAAGGAAAAGTATTAGACTCAAAACACGAACTGTGTTTTCTCTCCACAGATGCTGCCAGACTTGATGAGTTTCTTCAGTATTCTGAGGTCATTACGTATTTAAACTAGCGCTACAGAGATCAGGAGTGTAAAACTGCACCATTGCTAATTATGACTGTGAGCTCAACATCGTTCCTATAGGATGGAGACCAGAATTGCACATAATATTTGTATTCAAACATCTGCCTAATGGAATAGAGTCTAACCAGGATGTAGGTTTGCTCGCTGAGCTGGAAGATTCGTTTTCAGATAGAACAGTGGTGCCATTCCTTAAATGTTCTTTCTCCTGACAGTGTGGAGAGGAGAGAGAATTATAGAATTCCTACAGTATGGAAACAGGCCCTTTGGCCCAACAAGTCCACACCGACCCTCTGAAGAGTAACTCACTCAGACCCATTCCACTACCCTATATCCCATTCCCCTACCCTATATCCTCCATTTACCCCAAACTAATGCACCTAACCTACACATCCCTGAATACTATGGGCAATTTAGCATGGCCAATTCACCTAACCTGTGCATCTTTGGATTTTGGAAGGAAACTGGAGCACCCAGGGGAAATCCATGCAGACATGGGGAGAATGTGTACACTTTGCACAGTCACCTAAGGCTGGAATCGAACCTGGGTCTCTGGCACTGTGCGGCAGCACTGCTAACCACTGAGCCACCGTGCCCCCCATGTTTCTGTTCTGGGCCTAACCAAGTAATGTAACAGAAATTCTGACCTCCAGTTGCTGTGTCAGTCGAACATGTTGCCCAAAGAACCACCTGTACTTGTGGTTTTAATGAACAATCATCTTTAGATATTTTCTAATCAGCTGGTTTAGAGATGATGTTACACAGTTCTGGGACTTGAGCCCGTCATCCTAGCTTAGAGGTGGGGACGGAACCACTGCACCACAAGGGCTGCCATATGTATTTCAGTGTAGATCTGAGATTGCCTTTCCCTGGTGCTTAGTAACTGCAGAAAATATGAGATGCTCAATGGACTTGAGCCATCCGAGTACTGAGCGGAATTGCCGGCCTTGGCTGTGCTTCAAAATGACTTGTTGCTTGTTCAGTGCCTTTACTACTTGTGTTGTGCATTTAAGCCCCTTAAAGTTCCAATCAGAGCGACTTCTCCTTGGGTTTTCCAGGGAAAACACCATACTTGCAGTTTCTGTGTGCCTCAAGGCAAGCAGCTTGTTGGTTTCTGTTGAATAGGATTCTATTAGTGGTAGGCAGGCCAGCCCTAAACCATCCAGGCAACATTTTCTGATTGCTAAACGTGACCTGTTTTGTTAGTTTGTGGGACATGGGTGTCACCGGCTGGGCTATTTAATCATGACCTCACTGACTAAACCACCTCCACTTGAGGTTACACCTCACCCTGGCCTTCCTCCACGTCATCATCTGATTGTTTTTGTTAAGTTGTTTGAAGCAGTACAAATTGGTGTACAATGTAGATTAGATTAGATTAGATTACTTACAGTATGGAAATAGGCCCTTCGGCCCAACAAGTCCACACCGCCCCGCCGAAGCGCAACCCACCCATACCCCTACATTTACCCCATACCTAACACTACGGGCAATTTAGCATGGCCAATTCACCTGACCTGCACATCTTTGGACTCTATTGTAAGAGCTCTACGTTGCAGCAATGGCTCATTGAATACCTCCAGGTGTGTCTTGTAAACCAGGTCCAAGTCAAAGTACAGGTTGACCATGATCAAATTAAACAGATGAACAGGCTCAAGGGGTTGAATGGCCTCCTCCTGTTCTCCTGTGTGAAAATGTATATTTCAGCTTACCTTTAAGTTGTCTGATTCCACCTGGTGCCATTGGATGTCCTGTTTCTCAAGGTATCTAACCCAGTGCACTCACTGGCAGCTCTGTCCATTGGTTGGCAGAGTGCCACAGACAAAGTGTGCTTGGAACTCTTCTGCCCCTACCCTCAGCCTTCATTCTTGAAGCACCACGATCACGGTTTTGTTAATCTTTGCTGCTTCCTACTTGTGCTGGCACACATCTCATCTATATCTGAATGAAATAACCATTACCCAGGTCTCTAGTACTCATACCTATGTCTGGGGATTTTAAAGGGGTAGTTTAGGAAGGCCATGCTCTCCAACACTGGGAAATGATCCTGCACTGTACAACATCTTGTACACTAATGTGACCTCATCACCTGTAATACTCCTGACTGATAAGCTCACTTAATTTTAAATCCTTTGTGTTTTCTCTGTCTCTTTTATTCCCTTTCACTATGTCTCCTCACACTACCTTTCTCAACATCTACAAAACATGTCTTTTGAATGAAGTTTTGGTCCCCATTCAAAATCTCTTGCTTTCTGCTCTTGGTGACTAAAAAGAATCTTGGTAGATGGTTTGAATATACAAGATGGCCAGGCAAGTGTAAGTTCTGTTTCAGAATAAATCCCCTCGTTGGGATATGCACCCTCTGCCCTGAGAGAGGTGGAGACTGCGCAATTGAAGAGGATTGGCTGTGGTTGTAAGAAAAAAGTGAGGACTGCAGATGCTGGAGATCACAGCTGAAAATGTGTTGCTGGAAAAGCGCAGCAGGTCAGGCAGCATCCAAGGAGCAAGAGAATCGACGTTTCGGGCATGAGCCTTTCTTCAGGCTCATGCCCGAAACGTCGATTCTCCTGCTCCTTGGATACTGCCTGACCTGCTGCGCTTTTCCAGCAACACATTTTCAGCTGTGACTGTAAGAAGCCTTGTTCATTCTGAATTCTTAATTTAAAAAAGGCATTTCTTCCAATTATCAGATACATTGGTGACCCAAACACCAACATGCATTTAGTATTCACAGAAACCTGCTGTCTTTTTTTTAAATCCTTGTCTGATTGCACCACACCTGATCTTTGGCCCTCATTTACTGCAATGACCCCAGCGCTCAGGCTCCTGCACTGGAACCAATCTGTGTCAGGAAGCAAAAGCAAAATACTATGGATGCTGGTGATCTGAAATAGAAACAGAAATCGCTGCAGAAACGTAGCAGGTCTGGCAGTTTCTGTAGAGATGGAAACTAAGTTAACGTTTCAAGCACATTGTGCCTGTTCTTTGGAACAGGGTGATGTGAAACCCCATATGAGTTGTTGGGATTGGTGGTGGCGCTAGGGAGTTTGGGTCAGTGTTTCTCATGCTTGGATCACTGATACAGATCTCTTTTTTTTCTCTGTTGCTGTAAATTGTAGGCTGGGCTTTTCAGCTGGAAAACAAGAGCGAAAAACCCAAGCTGTCCCCAAATGGCAGTATCTTGGAGTTGTTTCTCTCTTTGACTTGGCCCCAGATAGTCTTGTGGCCCAATCAGCCCCTCATGCTGACTACAGCTGTCAGCTGGAACTTGGTATGCAGCTCTCTCTCAGGTTGTGAGTTTGAACCCACTCCAAATATTGCAGCACATAATCCAGGCTGGCTCTTGCAGTGCCAGTCTACCAAGCAAGATATTAAACTGAGGCCCTGTTAAGTCTTCGGCTGATATAGGTGATCCAACAACATCCTTGGAAAAGATCAGTCTAGTTCTTTGGGTCCAGGAATCAATATTTACTCCTTAGCTGGCACCGCTAACAGGTAATCTACTTATTTATTTCCACTGGCAGCTGATTGGTGACTAGAGGGCACCAGATGAAGGTAATTGATATTAAAATCACGGGCTCGGGGGAACAAAGAAATACATTTTTGCATAGTGAGTTTTTGTCATCTAGAATGCACAAACTGAATAAGTAAATGAAACAAACTCAGCTGTAACTACCAAAGGTGACATGAGTAAGTATTTGCATCTCTGCTGCGCTGCTGTGGAACCAGTTGCTGTTTTTAAGGAGAAATTCTCCAGGACGTCCCTTTGAGAGTGCAACAGCATGGAAGCCGGTTATAAAACCCCAAATTGTCTGCATTGCTTATGATATACAATGATTGGCAATGGATTCTGGATCAATGGTGCTGGAAGAGCACAGCAGTTCAGGCAGCATCGAGGACCTTCAGCAAAATCCACGTTTCGGGCAAAAGCCCTTCATCAGGAATAAAGGCAGATAACCTGAAGCGTGGAGAGATAAGCTAGGGGAGGGTGGGGGTGGGAAGAGAGTAGCATAGAGTACAATGGATGAGTGGGGGAGGAGATGAAGGTAATAGGTCAGGGAGGATTGGCAATGCTCTTCCCAACTGTGTAAATGTTGGCATGTTTGTCAGTGCCAAATCTTCATTCACTCTGAGGAATAATCTCGCCCATCCCATGTTGCTTCTAAATCCTAATCTGATCTAAAGTCTAAAGTTGCATCATTGGAAGCGAGGTCCTACAGAACACAGAAAGAGACCATTCAGCTCTCCGTCACTCTTGTCCTCCTTCATTGTCCCCATCATCCTAGCCATTTCTTCCTCCTGTTTATTCATCTCTCCCCCCCCCGCCCCCCCCCCGCATTCTCTTAAACATATCAATGATATTCACTTTGATCCTTCCCTGAGGAGTGAATTCCCCACTCCGGGTAAAGGGATTTTTCCTGAAGTTTTGATTGGATTTACTGGGATATGTCTAACACTTTGCTGTTGCCTTAGGGTGTGAGTGGGGGCAAGATGGAGGCGAATGTTGGCAGGTAAGCCCTCCTTAAATCTGTGCTTCAAGCTAGTTCCTAAGCAAACAATGCCTGGGTGTGGATGGTCATTGTTGCTGTTTCCAAGTAGAGAGGACAGTGGCAGAATGTCTCTCATGGGCCTTGGGTAAAGCACTTTTAAACGAGTTGGTCAGAGTCAATGCCAGATAATTGGGTCCACAGACATTTTTAAAAAAGCATCTACAGTGAGTTATACCCTGGAGAATGGAAGGGAATCAGCTATGTATATTGTAGCTGATGTGGAAATGATGTAAGGAAAACCAAAGCTCCCTCCGGTTACCTCTGAATCCGCTCCAGCTTTTGGTGCCTGCACACATGCTTTATGCAGATAGCAATTAGCATCGTGCAGCGAGCCAGTGCAGTCGCAACACCTGAATCACATAACAGCACATTCTGTTAACCAGCTGTCTCCACAAAGATCCCCTTAGCAACATGAGTTAATGTGCTGGAGTACTGCAGCTCTGAGCCGTTGTGGATATAGGTTCTACAGGTTGCTGATCTCCATACATAGGTAAGGCTGGAGCAGTGGTGGCTCCCTACCTCCCTTCTCCCCCCCCAGCTGTCGTGTTCGCTCTCTCTCGGCTTCTCTGTTATATGCATCTCTCTTCCTGACTGTTACCCCTCTGCCTTTTATTATAATTGCCTGCGGTTTTTCTTCACATTCGTAATCAGAGGTTGAACAGAAAAAAAATGAACCGAAATGATTATTTTGTCAAATCTTAGCACACGATAGTATGCCATTTAGCCCATCGCGCTTGTGCCTCTTCAGCATATTAAATCCCTTTTCCTCAGTCTTAGTGATCACATTTAGCTTTTTGTGGTTGATATTGCAGGTTGTCAATTACATAAGTGTTTCGGATCTGTCATAGACACACACAATAGGTTATCAACCAGCCTGTTGGCAGCTGTGCTTTGGAGAGAGCCTTGGAACCCAGGGTGTTGACTTAATTTGGCATTGATGTTCCAGTGCATGTTTGTCTTCCTGGTGGTTGAGTGAACTTACCTGATGATTAGCACAGCTAAGGAGAGGCAGAAGATTTCAGGTTTGCTGCCTGGAAGGGTGTCCTCCAGGAGTGGGGACTGTCGGAGGGATGCTGTTGTGCCTGTTGTTATCAAACGGGAGGTTGAATGGCTCTCATCATTGCTATCCTGTCACTTCTGTGAGGTTCTGAAGGGACTGATGATGATTGAGGATGTGAATCCACAATCCATCTCCGTCAACATGGGAGACACAGGGCAGGCACAAGTTGTGCAGTCACATTGTGGGGACAAGGGAAGAGAAGCAGGAAATGTGTGGGGGGTGCGGGATGTACAGGAAATGGACAGGGAGTGTGGTGGATGGTGAGGGTTAAATGTACAGGGAGTGCTATGGGGGTGTAAGGGGAAAGTGTACAGGGAGTGCTATGGGGGTGTAAGGGGAAAGTGT
>NC_057754.1:217011-222296 GCF_004010195.1 Chiloscyllium plagiosum
TGGGGGTGATGGTGGAAAGGCGCGGGCCGGTTTGTGGGGGCGATGGTGGAAAGGCACAGGATGGTTTGTGGTTTGTGGGGGTGATGGTGGAAAGGCGCGGGACGGTTTGTGGGTTGTAGGGGCGACGGGATGAGGGGGAAATGTATGAAACGTTTGGAATTTGGAAATTAATGTGTGTGGGGGGCTACTGGGGTGAGAGTGGGAACTAGAGGGCGGCAGGGACTGATGGCAATACTCTTTGGGAAGAGGATGGGTGGATTTGGTCTTGGGAGGTACTTGGTGTGGAATGGGGTGCAGTTTGTGGAAAGTTCAAGGAGGATCGGGTTCAGCTTTTCCTTTGGCGAGTTGATAGATATGTTGTAGTTGAAGTGAGCAGGCTCAAGTTGGATGCGTGATGTGGAATTTCCCAGATTTAATTTTTGCACCAATTCTGGAACTGCTGAAGTTGGGAGATTGTCATGAACCAAGCAAGATTCCTGAGACCTTCATTTGGAGGTTATGGAATTTAGGCAGGTAATGGGAAAAGGTGGAAGGGGTATATGGGAGATTTGGGAAGAGATTGGATGGGACCGAATGCTCAGCAGGAACCTGGTGATGGGTTCTTCTGGTTCCAGTGTTCTGTGTGTGAGATTGAGACTGAGTCCGTGCTATGAGAGATGACAGTAACCTGACTATATCCTTAGAGAACACCCTTTGCAGGAATGACTTGCACAGAGCAGGAGGAGGCCAGGAAACCCCTCAAACCTGTTCTGCCATTTAATTCAATCTTGGCTGAGTTGGTGATGGCAGCTTGTGCTGAGATGGGAAGGCATGTGGCTAATTGAGTTGTCAGCTATATCTTTAAACCTCTTCACTCTTACTTCCCACATCTGATCCTTTCTCAGTGAGTTAAAACTCTCTTCCATCTCCTAACTGAGAGCTGATTATTGTTGCTTGCTGGATTCCATCAAAAAATATGTTAATTGTCCCTGGTAAGTAATAATTAATCTGGTTTGATTGCCACCCTCATAAAATTTACCTTTCTTGAAGAACCTTGTTCAGGAGGGCAGACTGCAGGCACTCCTTTTGTGGATTGTGTGTGAGAGAGTTAACTACGTCCTGTGGGATCTACATTTCACTGAAGTCCAGAAGTCTTTGCTGATTGTGAGTCAGGAGGATGTTGGAGAAGAGGCTCCGAGGGCAGTGACTGGAGTTTGGTAGCTTTTTGTTTGGATTGAAGCCAATAGAGTTTCTTTTTAATTTTGAACTAACCTGTGTACAAAGATGATGTATTTTAAGTCTTTTCAGCCAATCGGGTTCACGTTCAAATTCTAAAGTGTGCCTTCTATGATATTAACTGGCAGATATCCTGTGGGGTTGCTCATGGTAAGTCAGATCCTGAGAGTGGAATATTACTATCTGTGTTGGAAGTGAGGTTGCTCAGGCCAGTTGCTGGCGATAGTATTTTGGTTCTCCTGTTTTAATATTGTGAATGATTTGCTTTCTAGTTTGATACCAGATTTCATCTAGATGGGTATGATGGACCATGTTGTCAGTCAGAACTCTTCAGTACCCCTCTCAGTGCTACCACCTTCAGTGCTGCGCTGAAATATCACACTGGATTAGGTACTTGAGTCTGTGGTGGGACTTGATCTCGTAGATAAGTGTCAGCAAGTGATTCAGCTTTAGACCAGACCCTGCCTTTGCTTTGCATTGTCAAAAGTAGTGAGGTATAAAACTGAGCCCAACTCCTTTGGTGGAGCTGATGTAAAAGGTGATGTGGAGATATGTTGAAGAAGAATGGGGAAGAGCTCTCCCCAGTGTTCTGAGGCTAATATTTATCCATCGATCAACATCATTAAAAATAGATCATCTGGGTCATTCTCACATTGTCTTGGTTATCCACAAAACAATCACACTTGTACAATGTCCTCAGTTGGTTATAAAGCGAGGAGATGTCCAGTCTCTGGTTGTGAAAAGCATTATAAAAATGCAATTCTTCGAAAGTGTAGTGGGGAATGCCAAATAAAAAATAATTTTTCTGCTCGTACATTCCGGATGCAGCTAAAGGCATTTTAACTATCTTCTGGCATTTTAGTGGTGTTCAGTAATATTGATTTACACTATTTTATACTGGAACCCAAATGTAATACACCTTTCCTGTCATCTTGCTGATTTACAAATGGCAGAAGTAGTTCATGATGAAATCAACGCGAGAAAATTCTACCAGATCTCTTGAAGGTCACAGAATCCAATTGTTATGTAAACAGACGCTGAGCCTGCTCTGTGATAGGTTAGCTATCAGTTTGAAATATGCTGTGTTACAGGCTGCAGCTCAGAAACAACAAGCAACAGAGATGTGTTTAACACTATTTTGTAAAATATCCCTCTTAAGATCTTTGCGCTCTTCCAATTATTGCCTTTTGCACATTCCATGATTCCCAATGTTCCATCATTGCCTTCAACTGCTTGGGCCCTAAATTGTGGAATTCTTTCTCTAAACATCTCCTCCCCTTTCCTTTCAGCGTATTCCCTTTGACCAAGGATTTGGTCATCTATCCTAATACCTGTACCACACAATACAGTATTTGACTATGCTTTTGTGAAATGCTTTGGAGCATGTTAATATGCTAATGATGCCTTGTAAACACAGTTCTTAATGTTGTAGTGACGTCCTTATAATGGTACTGGTTCAAGTTTTAATGTGCCTGCCCTCATTCTGGGGTGGTCTGTGCAATAACTGTTAATGACTGGGGGTTGACTGCAAGCTGTTTGCAACCTTCAGTCATTTTATATTGGAATACTGTTGTGATCCACTAGGTAAAGTGCATGGTTCTTGAGTCCCACTGTTCGTGGTGTCACTGTAGAAGTTAATGATCTAATCAAAGTACGCAAAGTCCCTAATTTACCAATCTAATGGAATAAGTTAACAGGAAAAACTGACTAGCTTTGTGAACAAAACCATGAACTATCAACATATAATTTTACTAATTGATACTCTAACCCCGCCGTCTTTTAAACTTCTACACTCTCTCAGACAAAAACATGTGTTATGGTAGAGGGAAGAAAACTGGAGGAACACAGTTCAACCTGTACCTGGCCACAAGATTCGATGAGATTTCCTTTTGCTTTCCAAGATCTTCTGTTCTTCAGTCTTACTCCAGATATGCCACTTCACAGCATCTATGGAGCAATCAGAACGCTAATTATAAAATTTCTTCATTACTGGTTAAAGGGAACAGCTTACAGCACCGAGTGAGAGAACATAACTGGCTTTCTTCAGACTTCAGATACTGTAGAGAGAGAGACGCATTTGCTGCTATTCCAGCAATCTAAGGTCTTCTCTGATTGTAACTTTCATACCCAAAGCTGTTCAGCTGTTTAGGAGCCGATCAGAGAGTTGTCAGCAGGCTGATAGCCTTTGGCATCCATTATTGGTCACAATTGCACAAACCTATCAGCTACCTATTGCCAGCCAAACCTCTCCCTGGTGCCGTGCTTCTTATCTCACCTTTCCGCACGGCTTGCAAATCAACGGTGTAAACAAAACCTCAATGCGTTTCAGTAACTTGTATTCTAAAGTGCGGCAGTTCCTTTCCTTTATTTTTAAACAGCCCTTTTCCCATTTCAGTTCACAATTAAAAATAAAGGAAAATAAAAAGATGTAGTTTTTACAATGCTAAGCAGGAGTCATAAGAATTATATTTCTAGATGAAACTCCTAGCAAGTTAGAGCTGCAGCCAGTGCTGGACATAGTGGCCCAGGCTAATGTTCTGGGGGCATGGGTTCAAAACACAACATGAAATTTAAATGCAATTAATGTGAAAAGAAATGTGGAATTGAAAACTATACTCTGAAATAATTGTTATTGCTGTGATCAACGGGTTGGACCGAAGGGTCTGTTTCCATGCTGTACATCTCTATGACTCTATAATAAATGTCCTTTCGGGTTGGAAAACTGCCATCTTTTCCTAGCCTGACTCCAGATCCAGAGCAATGTAGTTGACTCTTAACTGCTGTCTGAAATGACCATGTAAGTCACAGTTTAAGCGGAATTATGAACAGGCAACAAATGCTGACCTTGCCAGTGACACCCACATGCCATGAGGGTCCCAGGTTTCAAAGATATTTCTGCCACGTTCATGTGCTTTCTGGCTTGATTTGATTTATTGTGGTGAAAGATAGGGAGACAGTGAACATAGTGGATGTGGGTATTTCTGGGTGATTTTAAGGCCATACGTTGAGTTCACAAAGCACACTAAGTGGAAGAGTGGAGATGGAGAGAAATTGATGGCAAGTGTGTGCTAATTTGGATGGCTGGATGGCTATCTTTAAAAAAAATGAATGTGCCACAGCTTGTCTCTATGTTCTGTGTGAGCTCATCTACACCGTTTGTGTTTTAAAAAAAATACAAAAGTCATGTGTGAGGGTTTCATGCTGCACTTTTGCCTCCTGCAGTTGTCAGGTGCTCAAGTACCTACATACCAGAATCAGCCTTCCCTAGTGACTCCCATCTCCAAGATGTACATCATCTGGCTTGTGGGCTTTATGTGAGTGCATCTACTGTGTTGTTGCTGCTGTGGAGTCAAACATTTGGTCAGTGCATGCTTGAGTGGATTGCATAGGAAATAGTGAGATAGTTTCACGTCCTTAAGTATTTTATGCATACTCTTTCCAAATGGAGGTCTTTCAAGTTCTGACAACTGTCTACTCTCCAAACCTCAGACAATTCCATGAAACCTAACTGACCTTGATCAAGTTGCTGTTTGATTGAGAGAGCCTGGGCAATTATCTCTATGTTGAATTGAAGAGAGTGCACCTAGTTGAAGCCAATCCTCCTCTTTCCATGTTCCTGGACAGCAGGTGAATATACTTAAGGCACTGATTAGATATCAACTGGAGTATTGTGTATAGTTCTGGTTGCCATGGTGATGCTTCAGTGAGAGACCAAGGAAAGGTTATCAGAATGGTTCCAGCAATGAGAAACTTCAGGGAGTGATATGTTGCATTTTTGACCCCTGCTTGATGTCTGTGTATGGTCTTGCCACTTTGAAAGAATCAATGCAAAAAAGGAATTCGAACACATTCCTCAAGTATGGGATTAAGAATGGTAACAAAAACAGAAATTGCTGGAAAAGATCAGCAAGCCTGGCAGCATCTGTGGAGAGAAATCAGAGCTAACGTTTTGGGTCAAGTGACCCTTCCTCAGAACCCCTTGAGTTCTGAGGAAGGATCACTTGATCCAAAGCATTAACTTTGATTTCTTTCCACAGATGCTGCCAAACCTACTGATCATTTCCAGCAAT
>NC_057754.1:222796-235420 GCF_004010195.1 Chiloscyllium plagiosum
ATGTACTGTTATGGGGCAATAAAGATTTAATCTTCTGAAAGAATGGTGAGGATCAAGAAGAAAACTGAACACAGGTCTGAACTTTCAACCTGCGGCTACATGTTTTGAGAGCAATGAGTCAGGTATGTATCATACAATCAGCAACTAAACTGTGAAAGAGTTACACAAACAAATCTTCCCCCAACCTCTGTCATGTTCAAAGGATTCCTGAGTGGGGGAATGTGGTACATGAGAGGTGGAGGCTAATGCTTTGTACCCAGGGAGAGTTTTACCATTGCAGACAGTTCACAGGAGGTTTACTACATCGATATCTGGAAAAAGTGGGCTGTCTTAAGGACAAAAGTTTGGATAGATTGGACTAGATCTAGAGAGAGCTGTTTAAAAATTAACTACCTTTTCAGGATGAAGCTAAGAAGAATTTTAATGTCTCAGAGGGTTGTCTGATTTTGGAACTCTGCCTCAGAAGGCAAATGAGGTGGGGTCACTGAACATTTAAGATGGAAGAGGATTGAAACTATTTAGGCTGGGGAATCAAGTGCAGAGGTGTGTAGATGGGAGTGCAGAACTCCAATGCGAACATGCCAGCTATCAACTCCACAAACAGTGGAGCAGGATCAAGGAGCTGAATGGCCTCTGCCTGTTCCTAATTGGTATGCTCATATCCCTGCTGTTCTGAGGGAAGGTTACCCCTTCAAGGCGAGGATCAATTGTATGCCAGCACTTACCACCATATTACATCTTGACATGATCAAGGCTGTATACTTGAATTGGAAATGATTAATTCAAGAGGGGAGAATCTCAGTTGCTTCCCCAAACCCGGGAAGTATTTGCTTAGCCATGGTGTGAGGTGGGCTGGAGCAAGTTGTAGGGCTGACATTTTCCAACTTAGGCTCTGGAATCCATAGATTGGGAGAGTTGGAGGATAGAGGTGATCTCATTGAAAGTTACAAAATACTGAAAGGGGTGGACAGGGAAGATGCAGATCAGTTGTTTCCACAGATTGGGATGGGTTAGGGTTAGGGTCAGGAAGGGTCAAAGTGAGAAAGGATGGAACACGACAAAAACAGCTGGGTCTGAATGAGGAGACGCTCAACACATAGAACCTCCACATAGAACAGCCCATTAACAGTCTCATAGTAGATCCAGCCAGTTCCCCACAGACTGAAGGTCAGCTTGAAGAAGCAAACTCTTACCTATATTAGGATGATTTAGAATCTTCATTATTCGCACTTCACGAAATAACTAGAAGAGAACAAACAAAATGACAATTCAGTCAGCATAACCTGACATCTTACATTACACAAAGAATCTACATGTGAGTTTATAAAACTTTAACCCTGTAGTCAAAGATTCAACCAGTTTGTCCCTATGTGTCTGTGTCACTTTTCCCATTAGGGATCTCAATATCTATTTTAAAATAAGGGACAACATAGACACAAAATAGGAAACCCTGGGACAAACCATTCCAATCCCGGGAAACACACAGGGACAAACGGATCCAATCCCGGAGAACACACAGGACAAACCGATCCAATCCCAGGGAACACACAGGAACAAACCGATCCAATTCCGGGAAACACACAGGGACAAACCGATCCAATCCCAGGGAACACAGGGACAAACCGATCCAATCCCGGGGAACACACAGAGACAAACTAATCCAATCCTCAGTGACCATAAAGGCAACTATAGCGACAGTGCAGACACTAACTAATATTAGCCAAGTGATCATAAAGAAAGCTAACTAATCTCAGCTAGGTGACTGTACAAACACATAACCATTCTCAGCCCGTCACTGAAATTCTGCCAACAACCTGAAAAGAGACTGCGCCCGAGATGTAACTAAACAATGTTGTATATGAATTTCAGTGCTGGTGTAACACCAAGTTAGTAGGCCAGCTCTCAGATTGAATCAAGTATACAAACATAGAAGATAAGAGCAGGAGTGGGCCAATTGGCCTCTCAAACCAGCTCATCCATTCAATATGATCATTGAGCTCGATACTGTAATCCCACCCTTCCCCTATATCCATAGATCCCCTCAGCCACAAGAGCTAATTTTATCTCCTTCTTGAAAACACACTATGCTTTCGCCTCAACCAGTTTCAGTGGTAGTGAATTTTATAGGCCCACCATTCTCTGAGTGAAGAAATTTCTCCTCATCTCAGTGCTAAAAATTTACCCCTTATCTTTCAACTATGACCATGTTTCTGAACTTTGCCACTGCTTATCCACAAGGTAAAAACAATGACTGCAGATGCTGGAAACCAGAGTCTAGATTAGAAAGGTGCTGGAAGAGCACAGCAGTTCAGGCAGCATCCGAGGAGCAGTGAAATCGACGTTTCGGGCAAAAGCCCTTCATCAGGAATACAGGCAGAGAGCCTGAAGGGTGGAGAGATAAGTGAGAGGAGGGTGGGGTTGGGGAGAAAGTAGCATAGAATACAATAGGTGAGTGGGGGAAGTCAAATTTGCCAGCACTTGGCCCATATTCCTCTAAACCTTTCCTAAACATATACCCATCCAAATGCCTTTTAAATTCTGTAACTGTACCAGCCTCCACCACTTCCTCTGGCAGCTCATTCCATACAGGCACCACCCTCTACGTGAAAAGATTGCCCCTTAGTTCCCTTTTATATCTTTCCCCTTTTACCTTGAACCTATACCCTCTAGTTCTGGACTCCCCCAACCCAGGGAAAAGCCCTTGTCTCTTTACCCTATCCAAGCCCCTCATGATTTTATAAACCTCTATAAGGTCACCTCTCAGCCTTCAACGCTCCAGGGAAAACAGCCCCAGCCTGTTCAGCCTCAAATCCTCCAACCCCTGGCAACATCCTTGTAAATCTTTTCTGAACCCTTGCAAGTTTCACAACATCCTTCCGATAGGAAGGAGACCAGAACTGCACACAATATTCCAACAGTGGCCTAACCAATGTCCTGTACAGCCGCAACATGACATCCCAACTCTGATAATGCTCTAACCAATAAAGGAAAGTATCCCAAACACCTTCTCCACTATCCTATCTATCTGTATCTCTACTTTCACAGAACTATGAACCTGCACTCTAAGGTCTCTTTGTTCAGCAACACTTCATAGGATCTTACCATTAAGTCCTGCTCTGATTTGCTTTTCCAAAATGCAGCACCTCACATTTATCTAAATTAAACTCCTAAACTATCTAATTATCTAAATTAAAATCTTGATAAAGAGTTCTATCACATTGTGGTCGTTCATTCCCAAGGGGCCTCTCACAATCACATTACCAATTATTCCTTTCTCATTGTATAATACCCAGTCTAAGAATGGCCTGTCTCTCATTGGTTGTTCAACATATTGGTCCAGAAAACCATCCCATATACATGCTAAGAATTCCTCCTCTATAGAATTGTGACTAAGTTGATTCACCTAATTTATTTTCAGATTAAAGTCACCCATAATTATAGATGTCCTTTTACCACATACATCTCCGATTTCCCGTTTAAGCTCATGTTCTTTCAATTTTTCATCATTTAAGAGTACTACTGACAATACTCATTAAGTCTGTATATTCAAATCCCAAAACAAACCACTGACAGTTAGATGTGATTCTACAATTGGGCAGCACTTGCTGAACTATTCTGAGCACTGCACATTTTTTGCAGCTTGGAGAATCAGCCAGAGTCAACTTGCCAACCAAGTTGCCTTTTCTCCCTATAGCAGCAATTCATGTAATTGTCTGAAATTTGGCATTCTTGATTTGTCCTTCTGAGTACAAGACAAATGCTGGAGTTCCTCAGGGTAGTGTCCTAGGCCCAACCATCTTCAGCTCTTTACCAATGACCTTCCCTCCACCAAAAGATCAAAAGTGGGAATATTCGCTGATGATTGCATAATGTTCAGCACCATTTGTGACTCCTCAGATACTGAAGTGGTCCATGTTCAAGTGCAACAAGGTCTAGACAATATCAGGTCTAGGCTGACAAGTGGCAAGTAACATTCATGCCACACAAATGCCACACTATGACAATCATTAATAACAGACACTCTAACCACCACCCCTTGACAGTGGTGTTAATATCATCAAATCTCCATTATCAATATCCTGGGGGTTACCATTGACCAGAAAATGAACTGGACTCACCACATAAACACATGCTACAAGAGCAGAGCAGAGGCGAGGAATACTGAAGCAAGTAACTCACCTCCTGATTTCCCAAAGCCTGTCCATTATCTATATGGCACAAGTCAGGAGTGTGATGGAATAATCTCCATTTGCCTGGATTAGCGCAGCTCCAACTACACACAAGAACAAAGCAGCCCCTGCTCGATTGGCACCACATTCACAAACACCTACTCCCACCACCACGGATACTCAGTAGGGACAGTATATACAGTATATACCACCTACAAGATGTACTGCAAAAATTCACCAAAGACCCTCAGACAGCACCTTCCAAACCCACAACACTTCCATCTAGAAGGACAAGTGCAGCAGATACATTAGAAGACCATCACCTACAAGTTCCCTTTCAAGCCACTCACCATCCTGACTTAGAAATAAATCATCATTCCTTCAGTGGAAATCCTAGAATTCTCTCCTTAAGGGCAATGGGCGTCAACCCACAGCACATGGACTGCTGTGGTTCAAGAAGGCAGCTCACCACTACCTTCGCAAGGACAATTATGGATGGGCAATAAATGCTGGCCAGCCAGCGAAGCCACAAATGAATGAAAAAAAAAACACAAGTTTCTCTTTTCAAGAAGATTCAAGTTTTGTTCCACCAAGTGACTGTTTGGACAGTAGTGTGTCTTGTGTGGTTGTTTCAGAAAGCAGTTAGGAATCAATCACATTGCTGTGGCTCTAGAGTCCTATTTAGGTTAGGTCAGACCAAGTCAACTTGGAAGGTTTCCTTCTCTGAAGAACATTTGTAAAGCAGGTTTTTTTTAAAATGACAAATCAATTATGGTTTTATGATCACCATTGGTGGTGATTAGCTTTTTAATTGCAGATTTATTTAATTAAGGAGGGGGTTAGGGGTGTGATCTGGGTAGGATGCTCTTTGGAGGGTTGGTGCTGACTTGATGGGTTGAATGGCCTGCTTCCACACTCTAGGGATTCCATGAAATCTATGAATTCATTTTGATATTTCCTGTTGAATCTGTTTCCACTGCCCCAGTAGGCAGCACATTCTAGATCACAACAACTTGCTGTATTACAATATTCCTCATTGTCTTTCTCTTTTGCTAATCTTCTTAAATCTGTGTACCTCTGGCTTCTGACTGCTCCTGTAACTGGGAATCATTTCTTTTTATTCTTGTTGCAGCTGGGTCTGGGTGGATGCTGTTCAGAGGGTCAGTGTGGACTCGATGGGCCGAATGTCATGTTTCCACACTGTAGGGATTCTATCATGATAACTGGGGGCAATGATGGGGCTAGATTAAAAGGTGGGGGGGCAGCAAAGGGCCAGAAGCAGAGAAGCTCAGATATCTCTGAGCGCTCTCGGGACTGGAGGAGATCTGCAAATACAGGGTCAAGGAGAGACTGACAGAAAGAAAGGTGAATTTTCCAATAATGAGAGAGGTATTGCAGTGCAGCGATAGGAATGACAAGCGTTTTTGCTAATCCTGAGCCATCTAAAATGTTAACAGCAGCCACACAAATAGAGAACTGAATCTACCTTTCCTGCAACTTTCAGCTTGTTTGCTACAATAAACACTTACTAAAATCTGTTGTGCATGATTGCTTAAGTTCTCGCACTCCCTTAAGTAGCCGCAGTACTTTATTCAGTGCCCTGATGAAGACTGATGATAATCAGATTCTGACTGTCTGGCATTTGTTTTTGAGATTGAATGCTCTGGGATTTATGGGTGGTCCTTACTTAAAAGCTTGCGGCTGTAAAGAAATTTGTATCCAAACTAGGGACGGGGGGGGCAAAAAAATAGGCATTCCAGATGAGAGTAAGTACTGTACGAAAAAACAACCAGGATTAGCATGATGTACATAGTTTCTCAGCAAAGGTACAAGGAAAACAAACCCAGGGGCCATACAGCTGTAGTATTGGTCAGTTATGGGTTACAAAAGGAACCTTCCCTTCTTCAAACAGCGAGGAATACGGGAAGTTATCGTCAGGATTTCTGAGCGAGAGCGAGATGAAAGAGCTCTGTGGTAACCACACCTCCCAGCCCCTCGGGGTTATAAATAAATACTAACAACACTGCGCAGCAGCCAAGCTGACGTGCCAAGGGTCAAATCCAGTGAGGTCAATGTAAGAAAATACCGCTCATGTTTACATTGCATGGCTTTGAAAAACAACCACGTTCTATTTATGCCAGGGCATGCCATGATCGTTCACAAGTATTTCAGTCTGGGGCTGAACGATCCATTCAGATAAATGTTAATATCTGCCTGCTTCAAACAGATTCCAGCCAAACCTTATTCACACCACAGTACATGCAGCAAAACAGTGGTTAGATCACAAGTTTAACAATCCAGTCAACCTGCAGTGAAGTTCCAAAGATATCAGCTCCAATTCTACCATAGCAGCTGCAGAATATAAATTCAAACAAAGAAATCTGAAATATAAAACTAGCATCAGGAATGACCTTAGACCTGCTGGATTGTCATGAAACTGTTTCAGTAATGCACTGAACCTTACCTGCTGTCCTTACTTAATCTGGCCTACATGTGACTCCAGACCTACTGTAAATGGCTGACCCTTTACTGCCTTGAGAAATGGATAAGAAAGACACTTCCATTGCGTACTATCACATCACAACTACCAGCATCTCAAGGGCAATAAAAATTAGCATTGTTGAAAAACATATCCAAGCATTGCCATTAAAGAGATACCAGAGTCACCAATTGGCCTGGACTGCTAAGTGATGGTTCACACAACATTTTGGGAAGGCAAATATTGATACAGCAGTTTATAATGAGTTCCATTAACAGGAAAACCTTATTAAACATCAGAAGTAACACCCGTGCACAGACGTGCGCCCCGCACCCCAGATTTTAAATATAGAGACTCAAGCAATTTCTGAGTTGATGACAGAGGTACACGCAGATGCAATATCTGTGTATTTATGAACCTAGGTAGCTCAGACAGGTACAGGGAGCTTATTACTTTGAAAAGAAATGACTCCCCTGAGGTTTTCCAGTAGATGCACATAAAAAAGTGTGGTGCTTTCGATCATTCTTTCACTGCTGCCAGTAACAGAGTACCACACCTTTGAATAAATACCAGTTCCTTCCTGGAAGGTGCACCCCAGGTTCGTGTGTCCAGTAGAGTTCAGTTGGCAGCGCTTTTGAACCTTCATCATCCTGACTTGGAGGTAAGCCTCTCTCCAGCGTTCGTGCATAGACATCTGGTTGACACTCCAGCACAGTACCGAGAAAGTGCTGCATTGTCAGAGATTTCATCTTTCTCAGGAGATATTAACTGGAAACCTCGTCTGCCTCTCAGGTCATATAATAGCTGCCATTGCCATTACTAGCAGAGGAGTAGGATAGAGTCTGGAAACTGAAGATATAGGGGCAATAGACTCACAATGTCAAAGGGATACAGCAGAGAATTGAAATGATTGGATTGCTGTCCAGAGAACCAGCATCAGTTTGGTGGATTGAATGGGTCTGCACCTGTGCCGTTATAATGAGCAAGTGTAGAAAGTAGGAAATGGAGAGAGGATAGTGAGAGTTTGGAGAGAATACAGGCTGTGATCTCAGCTCCAGTTGGCTTTTTCTGACACAGTGAAAACAATCAGCCATGGGTCAGTCGAAGTCTTGTGGGTCAGAAATATTGAATGAATACATTTACATCATAGCAAACAGGAAACACATTTCACAAAAACTAAACGCAGAATGACTTAATCCACCCAATAGAATCAAACCACAATGAGAAAGGCCACTCTGCCCACTGGGTTCATGGTGGCTGAACTGTTTTGGCTTTTCTCTCATAGCTTTGCAAATGATCCAACTGAACACAAAGCCACCAACACACACGTTTCCAGACACTCCCTCAGTTGTTATGTATGATTCAGATTTGTTTAGGATGAGATTATTGTTGTGTTTATCAGATATAATTACCCCAAGTAACTCTGGACACGGTTCATGCTTCCTGAGATTTCACTGCACACGGCCAAAAACTCAAAAGCTCAAATTCATGGCATGAACACATGAGGAAGCAAGGTTATCCATTTCAGGCTGTGAAAGGATAAGATCTGGGTACCGTTTTGTTAAGACGGCACAAAATTAAATACGGTGGCTGTCCAATGATATTGCTGGGTTCAGGTGCATAACTCTTTAAAATGCCACAAACAGGATGTAGGAAATAGTGAAAGGAGGTTAAAGGAAAGCTGGCCTTCGTATCTAAAGGGCTGGAATTTAGTGATGCAGACATTATGCTGCAGCTATACAAAACTCTAGTCAGACCCCTAGGTGGAGCGCTGCAAGCAAATCTGGGTACCACACCTTAGGAAGGGATGAAGGGAGGGAATTCAACACAGGATGGTACCTGGACTTCAGGGGTTAATTTCTGAGGAGAGATTAGATAAATTAGGGGTGATCTAATCAAGGTCTTCAGGATATAAACAGGGAAAGGCAGGTAAGATAAATTATTGCCACTGGTCTAGATTTTAGAACTAGGTGGCACTGTCTAAAAATTAGATACAGGCCATTCAGGAGTGATGTCAGGAAGCACTTCGACACACAGAGAGTGGAGGCTTGGGAATTCTCTTCCTCAAATGGCAGTTGATACTAATTTAATTGCTAAATTCAAATCTGAGACAGACCTTTTTTTTATTAAGGAAGGTTATCAAGAGATATGGATCCAAGGCAGCATCGAGTTAGGCCACAGATCAGCCATGATCTTACTGAATGGCCTACTTGCATTTCTATGACTCAACATCTCTGTAGGAGACAGGTAAAGAGGCAACTTCTTACAGATGTCCAACAATCCAGCCTCCCTGCTTAGGACAGTTCTCTCAGGACAGAACACTATTCCCTCAACCAAGAGTCAAAATAAGCATTTCCATAGTGCTGTTCACCAGCTCAGAACCTTCCAAGACTTCACAAGGTCAATGCTGTGACAATCCCTTCGTGTAATATATCAAACATTAACATATCAGTTATTTCCAGCTCCATTAATAGCATTTGCTATGCACTAATGACCAAGTCTGTCCTCAATGCAACAACTGAATTTCCACAATATCTTATGGCTTCGATGAGCTGTCAGACACTCAAAGAGAAGGCGCAGCACCTCAGAATGCAGTAGTTTCTTGGCGCCGACCCTCCGATGGCACAACACTCCCTTGGCACCGATCCTCCAATTGCATGGTGCTCCCTCAGTGCCGACCCTCCGACAATGTTGCCTTGGCATGACACTCCGATGACACAGCGCCCCTGTGGGACCAAGCCTCCGACGGCACAGTTCCCCTTGGGACTGACCCTCCGACAGCGCAGAGCTCCCTGGGTGCCGATCTTCTGACGGCGCAGTGTTCCCTTGGCACCAACCCTCCAACAGCGCAGCACTTACTTGGCACCGACCCTCCGACGGCGTAGTGCCGCCTCGGCACCGACCCTCCGACGGTGCAGCATCGCCTCGGCACCAACCCTCCGACGGCACAGTGCTGCCTCGGCACCGACCCTCCGACGGCGCAGCGCTCTCTTGGCACCGACCCTCTGATGGTACAGCGCTCTCTTGGCACCGACCCTTCGATGGCACAGCGCTCTCTTGGCACCGACCCTCCGACGGCGCAGTGCTGCCTCGGCACCAACCCTCCGACAGCGCAGCGCCCTCTTGGCACCAACCCTCCAACGGCGCAGCACTTGCTTGGCACACCAACCCTCCAACAGCGCAACGCACCCTTGGCACTGACCCTCCGACCGAGCAGTGTCCCGTCAGCACTGACCCTCCGACGATGAAGCACTCCCTCGGGACCGACCCTCCAATGGTGCAGCGCTCCCTCATCACTGACCCTCCGACAGTGCGGCGCTCCCTCAGCACTGACCATCCGACGATGCGGTGCTCCCTCAGCACTGACTCTCCGACGGTGCGGCGTTCCCTCAGCACTGACTCTCCGACAGTGCGGCGCTACCTCAGCACTGACCCTCCGACGATGCGGCGCTCCCTCAGCACTGACCATCCGACGATGCGGTGCTCCCTCAGCACTGACCCTCCGACGGTGCGGCGTTCCCTCAGCACTGACCCTCCGACAGTGCAGCACTCCCTCAGCACTGACCTTCTGACAGTGCAGCGCTCCCTCAGCACTGACCCTCCGACGGCTGAAGCACTCCCTTGGGCCCGACCCTCCAATGGTGCAGCGCTCCCTCAGTACTGACCCTCTGACGGTGCAGTACTCCCTTGGCACCGCTGCCCTGACAGCACAGCGCTTCCTTGACACCGACCCTCCGACAACACAGCGCTCCCTCAGCACTGTACCTCTGACGGCACAACGCTCCCTTGGCACCGACCCTCCGACAATACAGTGCTCCTTCAGCATCGAACCTCTGACAGCACAGCGCTCCCTTGGGACAGACCCTCCGATGACGCAGCGCTCCCTTGGCACCACCCCTCCGACGGCGCAGTACTCCTTTAGCACCGCTGCCTTGACCACGCAGCGCTCCCTTGGCACCGACCCTCCAACAGCGTAGTGCTCCCTTGACACTGGCGCCCTGATGGCACAGCGCTCCCTGAAACTGAAACTAATCACCAACTAATATAGCCTCTCCCACCACCTTGAACCGTCAGTTTTGTACAAACATATACTGATTTCAAGGTCAGATAAGCAATACACCTTCAATACACTGCAAGCAAAATCCAAAACTTTTGGCACCATGCAAGGCAGTGGCTAAACAGCAGTCTCAGGAACCTGCTTGAGTTTATGTGCATCACTGCTGGCTTTGTCTTGTAAAGGAATGCAAAGTAACAGCTTTGCCCTCAGTAGCAATGGTGCATTACACTACCCAGGAAGACAGGAATATCTGTAAGAACAGATTCTGATCCTTTAAAGGACTGAAATTACACAGGAGATGACAACATGATTTTATTTTGGGTGGGGGGGAACGGGAGGAGGAGGAGAAACAAGAGCTGGAGTGTGTCAGTGCATTGTGACATCTACAACCCTGCAGGGACTCTCAGCTCTACATTCCTGTATCTTCCCAAGGTACATTTGAATGGACCAGAGATGACCACCATTAATCACAGTCAAGTCCACATCAGAAACAGACAATAAAAACAAGAGGGCAAGATAGTAATTAGCAGTACGAGGTGCAACTATTGGAATCAACAGTCAAACCACATTCATCAATGGTAACGGTAAAAACAGAAGAGGCAGCTCAAAATGTTAAGTCAACAGGACTGACAGCCCAATCACCCACCATCACCAGTCACTGCTGCACAACCGCACTCCCTCCACTACAACAGCAAAGGCAGCAGATACATAGAAATACCACCCCCTTCAAGACCCCCTCCAAGCCAATCACCAATCTGACTTGGAAATACAGTGTCGCTGGGTCAAAATCATGGAATTCCCTCCCTAAGGGCATTATAGCTCTACCTACAGCACATAAAGGCAGCTTTCCACCACTTTCTCAAGGGGCAAATAGGGATGGTCAATAAATGGTGGGTCTAGCCAGCAAAAGCCACTGCCCATGGATAATAAAAACAACCCAAGCTCATTTGGTCAACAAAGACCAATTCAAAATGAGAAAACCAGGGAAAATGAGAATAAAGGTTAAAGGAAGCATATTTATTTGTGATGTGATTGGCTTATTGCAACCATCTTGTCTTTAATCTAATTCAACAATCTTTAATGAAAACCAGTACAGATATCTAGCATTAAAGTTTTGCCAAGTATCAAAACAAGGCATTTTGGAAGGTCCCTGTAATACCTACTGCTACTCTTTCATAAATTTGGTTCTTAGTTGAATGTATAAGTATAACTCAGCTCAAATATATTTAACAAACCAGATCTGACACAGCAATGGGCAGCTGGCAGAAGCTGAAATACCTTCTGTCCTGGGAAAGAAAGGACAGTATACAAGTGGACATAGACCTGGATGGCTTAATGTGAAGCTGGTAGCCATTCCCAAGCTCAAGAATTGCTCAAGCAGCAGTGAATGACTGGATTATAGCAAATCAGCATCATGAAAAAGACCCAAAGTACACAGGAAACATACAGATAGTAAGCAGTGGTTCATTCTTAGCCCAAAGCGAATGTTCGGGAAAAGGGGGTCAGCACTAAAACCAGAAATAGATGGGGAGGGGAGACCGGGAGAAAAGGGCAGAAAGAAGGGTAAATTGTAATGGACTAAAACAGGACTGGGAGAGAACGAAAAGGTGAGTGTGCAGAAGAGGTGCAGGTGGGGAGAAGAGAGAAAGACGGCACATGGCAGAGGGGTAGGACCAGGAATGACTCTGGCTGTGATGGGCATGTATGTATGGGGGGGATATGTGGAGGGAATATATGTAGGCCATTCTGTGCGCACGCGCATTTGTTGGTGCATCTTTAATGGGGTTAGTAGGAAGGAAGTGTTGGTCGGTAAGTGTGTGTGTATCTATAAAAATAAGAGGTTGCAGGAATGTGCATGTGGGGAAATGAGTGTGGCGGGGAAGAATGGGTGTGTGGGAGTGTGTGTATTTGGGAGGGCA